>NW_020525156.1:0-2500 GCF_003368295.1 Carassius auratus | reverse complement strand
CTGCAATTGCACACTGAAAATGCTTCCTCTTTTCACTTGTTCATATTGCGCGCACACACACACACACACACACACACACACTTGCTCACAGTAAACAGAACAAAAACAGGAACTCCTAGACAGACTGTAAATTAAAGAGGTGCATGAATAAAGGCATTATATTCTATAGATATCATTGCAGATTTAAAATGTGATACTGAAACTTAATCAAGACAAACAGGTTTGGAGATTTCCATCTGTCCCAGTTCAAGTTAATATGAGCTGTGCTTGAGAAGCCGCCAAATCAACTGACTTACCTCGAAGGGATTTACATTTGAGTCCAAGTTTGATTTTATCATAAGATAAAATTATCTAAGATAATGCAATAATGAGCATAAAATACACACATTTTGATCTGAATATACTGTATATTCATATATTTTGTAATACAGACACACATATACATATATATATATATATATATATATATATATATATATATATATATATACACACACACACACACATACATACATATATACTAGCTTATACTTTGGCTAAATCGAGGGATCTTAGAAGGCACATAATGTTGCTTTTTTGGATGAAGCTCAACTCTTTTCTGACATATAACACACGCACACACGCACACACACACAGAGGGAATAAGAGCCTCTCTCCAGTGGCAGAATGAAGAGATCTCAGTTCTGAGTTTCCCATGGTGCATTATGGGACAGATTCCACAGCGCTCCCGCTGGACTGTGAGTGAGAGAGAGAGAGACCGAAGGATGACTGACATCCTCAACATAATGTCAAGCATTTCTGACCTTTTTTGTGCGTCTCTCTCTCACTCAGTGTGTGTGTGTGTGCGCGTGTGTATCAAAACAGAAGTGAGAACATGCTGAAACATGGACAGAGTCCAGTCAAACACCAGACATTACACTCGGTTCATTAAAATCTGATTTATGACTTCCAGCTGCAGGATGATAAAACACAGAAGACTTAACGAAAAGGAATCCAAAGCTTATTTCTGTCAGTAAATATTATAACCAGGGGCGGATCTACCGGGGTGGCATAGGGTGGCACCCCAGTTGGCAGCAAAGAATTAAAGGTTATGGCGAATTTGAAAATTTACGAGTGCAAATCTTTATTGATTCGTGATCCCGCTCCGAACTCCCGAACTGACTCAAATGATTCGCGAATCCTCTCCGAACTCCCAAACTGACTCAAATGATTCGCGATCCCCATAACTGACTCAAATGATTCGCGATCTCGCTCCGAACTCCCAAACTGACTCAAATGATTCGCGAATCCGCTTTGAACTCCCGAACTGACTCAAATGATTCGCGAACCCGCTCCGAACTCCCAAACTGACTCAAATGATTCGCGATCCCCATAACTGACTCAAATGATTCGCGATCTCGCTCCGAACTCCCAAACTGACTCAAATGATTCGCGAATCCGCTTTGAACTCCCGAACTGACTCAAATGATTCGCGAATCCGCTTTGAACTCCCGAACTGACTCAAATGATTCGCGAACCCGCTCCGAACTCCCAAACTGACTCAAATGATTCGCGATCCCCATAACTGACTCAAATGATTCGCGATCTCGCCCGAACTCCCAAACTGACTCAAATGATTCGCGAATCCGCTTTGAACTCCCGAACTGACTCAAATGATTCGCGATCCCCATAACTGACTCAAATGATTCGCGATCCCGCTAAGAACTCCCTAACTGATTCAAATGATTTGCGTTTCCCACAACTCTAATAATTTTAACAAAGTATTAATATACTGTAATATTTGTTGTTGTTGTGCTATAAAAAACAGACCTAAGCCATCAATAGCCTTTAAATGACTTAAAATGCATTAGCTATATAAAAAAATTATGAGGCAATAATGACTGGTTAATAATAACACTGTTAAAATACATAATGTAGGCAAATACAAAATAAACTATTTATGTACATGTTATTACAAATGCCATGAGATTGCTGCTGTTACACTTAAGCCTCTTTCACACTGCCATTCCGGCAAATACACGGGTAAAGTGTTCTGGCAATTGTTCCCGGGTCACTAGATTTTGCACTTTCACACTGCCAGTGATGACCCGGGATATGTGCATGCTTTTATTACACACAACCCGTAAAGATCCCGTACGACACGTGACATCAGGGCGTGACGTGTAATGTACGAGTTGAAAACATTAGGCACGTTATACTTTCACTGAAGCAAACAGACAATCTCTGCGTCAGTGCGGAAAGTGAGGAACTAACTGATCTCTGCTTCATTACAGTTTACAAATTTTTTTCATCGCGAAAGTGATCTTCCTTCAAAACAGCCGGTAAAAGGGTCTCGCGATAACGTGCGTCATCACTACGACACGGCATTAGCTCTGGCTTTTGTTCACACAGCGCTCGTCCCGGCAATGTTACTAGGTCCCCGACTCGGGTTCAATGCGGGAATCAATCCCGAGATGTGGTTGCTTTCACACAGAAGGCTATAAAAAAAAAAAAAAAAAAA
>NW_020525155.1:0-58584 GCF_003368295.1 Carassius auratus | reverse complement strand
GAGAATTTGATGAGAAATGTTTGAGATGTTTGAAATGAATTGTTCACAAATTCAAAGCCTTAACCCATTAATGAAATTACGCTCAGTCTGATAAAATTTGCCTGTTGGTAGAAGCTCGGATCATTTGTTCTTGGGAGAATTTGATGATAAATGTTTGAGCTCGTTTTGAGATCTTTGATTTTTTTAACAGATTTTGGTAGAAAACGCTGAGCACATTAATTTTTATGAGAAAATGATTGTGTTGATATTGAGATCTCTAACTTTTGATTGAAGACTTTTTTGAAAAAGCTGAGCAACTTGGTGGGATCTCTCTTCTGAAACTCTTGAAGAGGCACATGTGAAATTACAAGGACACACAAGAAAAATTGGGTTTTCAGCTCAACTTTATCTCTTTTGTTTATCCTCAAAATCTTCAACAAGACAACCCTTGATATAAACTACATGTGTGGACCTTACCTTACCTAGGTAAGATCATTTGATCTTGATGAAAAGATGATGAGAAATAATCTCTTATTATGTTCTTAGTGAGTATCAATTTTATCTCCAGCGACTGAATTGATTGAGTTCATACTGAGATCTCTGACTTTTGATAGTAGACTGTGATGAAAATTTCTGAGATCTCTTCTGAATGTCTCTAGGCGAAAGATTTGAGAATGAGGCAACTTTGATTTCATTGGTGTCTAGGACAAACAGTTGAGATATCCAGAGATTTTTCTTTCCGAAGATTTAGTCGTGGCTCTCCAAACAAAGATCTTCCTTAACCGTCCAGCCCAAAGGTCTTCGGTTTTCCCAGCATCCTCCAGTTCAGGTGTGCCGAGCAACGGCGGTAATATCGGTTAACTTCCAGACCTTCAGAGCTTCGCACGTCCCACGTGAATTTCCAGCAGATCGGCTGCGGCGGTACTGTAGAAACAGAACATAAACTGGGCCGTGCTAGTTTTTGAAGTTACACTTTCTTGTTTTCCTTAAATACAACACCACAGAGCTTTTTTTTCCCTCCTCGTCTTTTTTGAAACGGGGTCTGGAGGCTCGTAGGAAGGTTTATCTTAAAAGAGCAGAATAAATCGATAGAATCCTCGAAGTAGCGTTGTTACATTTAAATTCACAGATTTTGATGGTGATACATTCGGGCGGCCCGCTAGCAGCTAGCCTATTCATCACACATAGAGCCGTGTTGGGTGGAGACTAGCTGTCTCAACACTCGCTCGCTTTGATTAATGTGATTTGATCTTGACAGTGGACCCCTAATTCATCAAGACCTTGATCTGGCTGTCTTTCCTCTGCCTGAGCCAAATTCATCTAATTACAGGCACATTGTGCAGCAAATTAAGCGAGGTGTCGCCTGTGGCAAGCAGGGACACTTTGTTACAGTCGCCGGGCGACATGTCAAGGGTCTACGAGCTGATTGTCTAACATGACATCTCCATACAGTTCGTTTTATCATTGTTTGCATATAAAATAATGAGGGTGCTGGTTATTTTGTCAGAGCTGTCAGCCGAGCGGCCGTAGGAAGCTTCCCCTATGGATATCTTGCTTTCGTTCTTCATTTTTTTCCCTGCCTTTGACAAAGCGAGGAGGAGAAAAGGTAGCTTTTTTTCCGAGCTGGCTCGAATGACAACGGACGGTGCGATTCATCTGCGTAGAGGACAGGAGCGCCGTGGGAATTCTCCCAGGCGGAGGAAGACTCTTCCCAACGAACCTCCCACTTGTCAGCGTTGGTTCTCGTCCAAGAGAGTGTCGGAAAGCTTCCGGCGAGGCGTCAGGATGCTTCCACTGCTCCAACACTGCGGGGAAAAGTGTCTTTGGACTGAAAAAATACTTTGCATCTGAGGCTTAGTCCAGTTGTCTTTAACTTTTAAAAACGAACAAGAAACATGTTTGCTGTAATGTATTTACAATGGAAGTTTAACTGGAAGGTGTGCAGTTTTAAATGCTGTTGAAACTGAAATTTCTGTGTTTTTTCTTCTTTTCTGTACAGGGGTAAGTTGAAGCTATTTTCTGTGTTAATTGACTTAAAGCTTGTAGAGATAAAGTTGGACTAATATAATCATTTACCATATTAAAATATAAATAATACTAATAATATTGCTAATAAAAATAATGTATATTTAGAATGAACTTATTTCCCTTCTTCTTGTCCAATGTTGAGTCTACAGCTGACCTATGAGCAGAACATAGGAAATTTATGAAATTTGGCACACTTGTAAAGATGGCCATTAATAGTGATCTGACCAACTTTGGGGTCTCTAGAACCAACTCTATAGCACCACCAACAGTTCAAAAATTCAACATTGAAATGTTAATAACTCTTGAACCCCAATTCTAGAAAAATTGTACATAGTACACCTGATCACTCACCTCATGCTGATCACATTGAATATTTTACATTAAGTGGACCAAGCTGCAAAAATGACTAAATTTTTTGACCTATTAGTCAAAAAAAAAAAAAAAACTTATGATGCTGTGAGCTTAACCAAGGTAGATCGGAAATTGGTTCAGAGGCTGTATCTCAGCCAAACTTTGATCAATCAAAATGAAACTTGATGCACTTCACCAACAGCAAGGTATGTGGGTCCATGCCAGAGTTGGGAACAGCGCCACCTATGGATCATGAGATATGAAAAATTGCTCTTTTGGTTTATAACTTTTAAGCGGTTAGTCAGAAAATCATGGGGTTTGTGTCTTTGGATTCCTTGGGTCATGCTGAATAGGTGGATATCAATTTTGGATATCCACAGGACCAGCTTAACCATGTGTTCACCATTTTGTCATGAATTGCAACGTCTTTTAAACCATTTGACATATAACCACAAAAATCAGTTGCATGCTAACCATTTCCTTTATCTCAAAAGTGGCTCTTCAGCTATCAGGTTAACCGTAAGCTAAGTTTAGCATGCTAATCTGTCTAACATGCTAAGCCATGCTTTTGTGAGCTCCTTCTCACACCTAAACTTCTCCTCTGTTGAATGTGTTGAGGGTTTGAGTCTCGTGTGGTGCAACGTAAAAAAAACATACTATGTTGTGCTGTTTTGATTACTTTATCATCCAGATCCACATTGTTCAAATATTAATTGCTTCTAGATAATAAATAATGTGTTCAATTCCTTTTGAACCTCTTTTCATTCTGAGTTAGTTTTCAGCTATACTTCTGAACCAGCTTGTTGGTTGGTTTTGATTTTTGTTCTTCCTGTTCTGCACTGCGCTACAGCACCAGTATCACTGTTTGCAGATATATTTATGTCTGATTTCTGATTTACACGTTTCTAAACATCATGAGCTGGGGTTGATTGGTTTAGGAGTCAGTCAGATGGTGTAAGACTGAAATCTGGAGTCAGGTTTTCTCTGTTGAGGTTTGTCGTGAAGCATCAGTCATCTGAAGCAGTATTAGTATGTAGGCCGCTGTCCTCTGCTTGTGTTTGTACGAGAGGAAGTATGAAAGCATTGTTTGTTCTGTGTGTGTGTGTGTGTGTGTGTGTGTGTGTGTGTGTGTGTGTGTGTGTGTGTGTGTGTGTGTGTGTGTGTGTGTGTGCTGTGTCTCTGTGGCAGAAATGTGATTTATCTAAATCAGAGTATCAGCCCCCAGGTAGAGACGAGTTCCTGTCATAGAGCAATTCATCATTGGCACCGCACACACACACACACACACACACAGATACAGCCACCAGTACATCAGTGTACAGTAGTTTTCAGATGCATACTGTATGGAGTAGGTTTAAGGGATAGAAGATATTGTATGGTCAGTATAAAAGTAATAAAAGTCTATGGGAATTCCCCACAACTCACAGAAAAAAATTAAATATGAAAATAATATTTTATGCAGAAATATTTTATATATATTTAATAATATTTACACATTTATATATAATTTATATTTACACAGATTTTCTCAAAATACCATGTATTCATTTATTAATTAATTAATAATTTATGAAGTCCTTTAAATGCTTTACATATATTATTAGTATTATTTAGACACATTTATACCATATTTCACACCGCATATATGCATATTTTATAGTGCTTATTTTCAATGCATTTTTTATTTAATAATAACTTAAGTTATTTAAATGTTTTATGTATATTATTCTTGTTACCATACATGTATCACAAATACCATATAATGATAACAAATTAAATAATTAGATTGTGGAAAAAATAATAATAATAATAATTTGTGGAAAAAATAATAATAAATATGGCATTTGCTATGTAAAAAAAAAAGAGTAAAAAAGACATAAAAAAGATAGGAAAACAATTTGGTTTGGGTTTTAAGACAACCTTGATGAAAAGTTTTGATCGAAAAGTTTTGATTTAAAAAAAAAAAAAAGCATTTTTTTTTACATAGCAAATGCCATATTTATTATTATTTTTTCCACATAAAAATGTAGAGCTAAAAAATGAATGCAGAGCAGCTCAGAGGATTGCGTTTGAATGCTTTGAGCACACTCTGAGACACCTGAGAGATTTCTGAGCTGTTTCTCAGGACTGAATGTGGAGAAGCGTTTGAGATGTTGGAGAGTGAGTGTGTACTGTATGTGAAGCTCTGGAGCCCCGCGGCGCGTGTGAAAGGGTGTTAAAGCAAACTAAAGCGCTCAGTAATCCCAGTGCATGGGCACCTGACAGCCTGGCACGCTCTGGAAACAGGTGCTCTGCCCATCTGCTGCTCTACACCAACAACGACCTCGTGATGAACAATAGACGCAGAAACACTGGACTCATGCAATGCTTTTATTACTCAGGACAATACGACGGCAGATTAATAGAGGGCATGAGTGTGTATTTATGTGCTGTGATTGTGCTTTCTCGCTGTTATGGAAGGAAGATAACAGGTATTTGCTGTCGTCTTTATGCAAAGGTGCTAATCAAATCACAGCCAAAAAAGTGAATGTGCCACATCATAAATATTAGGACGGCGCTCCAGTGCTGTGTCCAAAATCACTCCCTGGCGATAATCAAGTGCACATTTTATTTAGTATTGTCAAAAATGAATGTTTGGAAATGTAAACAGTACATACAAAATATAAATGTCTTTTTCAAGTGTTTTAATTATAATAATAAAAGAAAAGCTTTAAATTATTTCATAAAATGTACATTTCAGGGGGGAAATCTGGTCATCTAAAAAAAAAAATCGAATTTTGTGTTAGTTAAAATTTAAATAGCTATTAAAATATTTCCAAAATGTGTAGCATTAATTTTATCAATATGACTTTTTCAAGTGTACCATTAAGTGTAATTGCAATTTATATTACATTATATATTATATTGTAAGTATTTAGTATAAGTATATATAATATATAAGTTTGCTTATTTAAAAAAAAACATTTTGTTAGAATATTACACTTTTTAATCAAACTATATATTTTATTATATAATTTATGACTTTTAAATGTAAAAAAAGTAATATTATAAGAGCACAAATAATTCTTTTGTGGATAATAAACTTTTATATATTTTATTATATATTCAGTTTATTTGTAACACTTCCATTAAAAAAAAAAGTATATATATAAATATCATCTGTGCAAACAAAACCGAAATCACAATGTGGCTCAGTGCAGGTCTCAGATCAGAAAAGACTGGTGTAATTAAAGAAATATATGCTTTGCATCTTTTTAAAAGCATGCAACACTCATCTTTCCAAAGAAGCTGTTGAGAAGCATTTATAAACAAAACAAAAAAGGAACTTTCTAAAGTTTTCTGTCAAAATACTTTTAAAAATGAAGAAATACATATTTTTTATTGTAAAATTAGTAGTAGTAGTAGTAGTAATGCTCAATTTATATATATGGTTTTATTTTACATTCAAATATTATGATATAATATTATTTAGTAATATTTATTTAGTAATTTGTATATATATATTTATTTCTGATAACATTTTTAATTGCAATTAAAATCTTAGTGTGATTTTTCTAATAAAAATTGTGATTAGGATTTGAAGGTTTAGGAGATTAATCCGATCCTCAAAAAAACAAAAAATCAAATTTTGTCTGAGGTGTTTCACTTAAAAAAATAAAATAAAACATTATAATAATAGTAAGTATTATGTGCAATTTATTCATTATTGTGTGTGTATGTGTATATAATTTAATCATTGTTATTTAGTTTTTATTTATTATTTTGTAAATTTGTAAGTAATAATAATTAATAAAAATAAATAAAAAATAATTTCCTTTTTTTTTTTTTTTGCAAATTGCTATTTCTTTTATTATAAAAATTGTTCACCATTTAAAATCTTAGGAAATTTTATTTTCCAAAAAAAAAAAAAAAAAAAAAGAATTGTGTCTCAATTAAAATAAAATAAGTACTAAATTATTTTGAAAACGTTTAGTTAATTTTTATTGAAATTTTTTATTATTGTATTTTTATACATTAGCAGGAAATTTTAACGCCTACAGTGAATTTACCATTTAAATATTTTTTTTGTAATTTTAATAGACTTTATTATTAATTTTATTATTAACATTTTTATTACACTTTATTACAAATTTTTTAATTGCAATTAAAATCTAAGTGTGATTTATCGAATAAAAACTGTAATTTTTATTGTAAAATTATTAATAGTAGTAATATTTTAATGCTAAATTTTTTATATTTTGTTTTATTTTACAGTCAAATATTATGATATAATATTATTTAGTAATTTTTATATATATATTTATTTATGAAATTTTTTTTTAATTGCAATTAAAATCTAAGTGTGATTTCTCTGATAAAAATTGTGATTACGATTTGAAGGTTTAGGAGAATAATCCGATCCTCTTAAAAAAATCTATTTTTTTCACTTAAAATAAAACATTATATGTATTAGAATGTGCAATTTATTCATTATTGTGTGTGTATGTGTATATAATTTAATGTAATTCAATGCAAATACAATTAAAATGCAAAATATTGTAATTATGTATCAATATGGCGAAAAAGAAAATGACCATCGTAATCAAAATTTGATAAAATCCAATAAAATGTGTTTCTCGAATCATGCATCCTCATAACCTCTTTGCACTCTGGAAGAGGAGAAGAGACGTTTATGATGGTTTAGAGCGTGAGAAATGACGAGCCGGTTGTTTAAATCTCTGAAGCTGATTCTGTCTGTGTGCTGTTTGTGTCCAGCGCTGCAGGTTTGGGGGGCAGCCCGGTGATCTCGGACATCTCTCTGATCCGTCTGTCTCCGGGATCGGAGTCCAGCTTCCTCCCGCCGCACTCGTACGTCTCTCCGCACGTGGAGCATTACCTTCGCTCGGCTCACAGCAGCCCAACGCTCTCCATGATCTCAGCCGCACGAGGACTGAGTCCAGCCGACGGTCAGTCACACTCCAGCACACCGCACTCGCTTTACATCACTTCACTAGCTTCCTTAAATACTCATACTAAAAACAACTATATTATTACATATCAATAAATAATATATTTTTTTATTTTTTTATTTTTATTGGGAGGGGGGTATACATAGAAATATTACTATATTATAATATTTATTAATAATTTTTATTTTATTGTTTAATTTGTATTTATTATTTAGTAAATTTGTATTTAGTAATAATAATAATATCAATAAATAATAGAATAAAAAATATGTCTTATTTTGGGGGTTTTGTACAGAGAAATATTACTGTATTATAATATTTAGTAATAATTATTATTTTGTTTTAATTTTTATCTTGTACATTTTATGTAGTTATCATCATAATAAATATCAATAAATAAAATAAAAATGTATTGCATTTTTTGTTTTTTGTTTTTTTGTACAGTGAAATATGACTATATTCTAATATTTAGTAATAATTATGATTTATTTTTTTTTATTATTTTTTTGTAGATTTGGATTAAGTAATAATAACTAATAAATATGAATAAAATAAAACAATAATAAATATGTATTTTAATTATCAAAAAAATGTTGCAATTTTAATTTCTTTTATTATAAAAATTGTTTTCACAATTAAAAAATTTAGGAGAAAAAAAACTCCAATATTGTCCAAAAAAAAAAAAGTGTTTCAATTAAAATAAAATAAAATAAGTACCAAAATATTTTGAAAACGTGTAACTCGTTTTTATTGCAATTTTTTATACATTAGCAACAAATTTAAATGACTACAGTAAATTTACCATTTTTTTAATTATTAATTTAAAAAAATAAAGAAATTAATATTTGTATTCAGCAAGTATGCATTAAATTGTTCAAAAGTGACAGTAAAGACATTTATAATCTTGCAAAATGTTATGCCCTTTTGATCTTTCTATTCATCTGTGAACCCTGAAAAATAAAATGCATCACAGTTTCTACAAAAATATTGTGCAGCACGACTGTTTTCAACATTTATAATAATCAGACATGTTTCTTGAGCAGTAAATCATCAAATTAGAAAGATTTCCGAAGGACTGGAGGAATGATGCTGGAAATTCAACAGCGCATCACAGAAATAAATTACACTTCAACAGATATTCACAAAGATAACAGCAGTCTGAAATTCTAATAATTTTATAGCATTTTTGTAAAAATCAACCTCTGTGAAAGCATAAAAGCCATTAAATCTTTCAAAAACATTGCATTAACATTAATTGAACCTCAGCCGAGGGTTTGCAAATGCCACATTTTTTAAACTAATTTCTAATGATTGTAATTTTGCTGTTTTGTTTGAGTGTGTGTTTGTGTATGTATTTGGGTTTGGCCACTTTCAAATGCATTCAAACCTGTGAAACTTTCCCGTCCCCGCGATCTGCCCTTCGAGGGTCTTTCTGGAAATGAATGCGAGGCAGAATTTCCTGATTTCCGTCCCGAAGCGCCAACAGGCCTCTCTCTCCTCAATTACAGGCCGACGGATGACATATAAATCACGCTCCACAGTCTGTCAGCCGTAATGTGTTTGCACCTTTAATCTTAAATAAGCAGCGCGCCAGAGATCCCGACAGCGATAAAGACGTAAAACAGCAGCGAGAAAGAGAAATGGGGCTATTGGAGCCCGAGCGAGTGCGGATGGGTAGACGAGGCCTTGAACGCTTTCCAGACGCATCTGACCCGCTTTCAGCCCGACGCACACCCGCCGCTAGCTCTGGCTCCTATTTTAAGAGCGTGTTTGTTATTCAAGTCAGAATCTAGAGAAATGAGAGGCTTTGGGAGAGAATCCAGGACGCTTTCTGATTGTGTTCATTGGCAGAGCGAGTTATTTCTATAGTGAAGGATAGTTTTTATAAGGTAATGTTTCGTTGTTCAGTTGATGCAAGTGCCCAGTGCATGCTGGGAGATCCTCAAAAGGTGTTATATGACACTTTTGCAGTGCATCGACCAGCATTCAATGCGTTTGCATGCTTACATGGAGCGTGTTTCTGTCTAAAGCGCTTGTAATCTGTTCTTCAGCTGTGTCTCTGATTGCTGCTGACACTTTTATAAGACGTTTAGTACGTGCAGATGTCAACATGTTCTTAGTGAGTCTGTAGAGCTTCACTTATAATGCTGGTTAATGTTTCTTGCAGCAAAAACAGATGATCATTTTCCACCATAGTATATACATGGCTATTTTTCTACTGCGTTTTTAAGACTTTGAGGTTATATGCAAATTATGTTTGTTCTGATTGGCTGACGCTGCATCAGTGTTTTGTAACTAAAATTATTTAAAAATGTATTTTGTTATTTGAAATAAATCTGAAATAAATAGGCTTGAACTTTTTTCAGTTAGTGCAACATAATAAAATGTAATAAATTCAATCACATTTAAGCTTAAATAGTACTTAAAAATAAAACTAAAGTTTAAAATAAAAATACAAATAAAATGACAAAAAAGCACATAAAACTACTAAGAGATGACAGTCATTGAGAGACTATTAATTTTTTATTGAATTAGTTTTTATGAATATTTTTTAATTATTTATTTATTTTCTGCTTTCGTATCAATTCTAAAGTTTTAGTAATTTAGTTTTTTGTTGTTGTTGTTTCTTTTTTAAAATGATTGAATAGTTTTATCAATTTTATTTTTATTTTAGTTATTTTAGTACTTTAAGTTTATATATATATATATATATATATATATACACACACACACATTAGTATATAATTTATTTATTTACTTTAATGGTAAGAATTTCAGTTAATCAGTTTTATTAAGTTAAAAATAATAACCCTGAATGTTAAATATGGTACTAAAATTACTAAAACTTAAAATATATTAAAGCTAATATTAATTACTATTAAGGAATTCATATTAATATGAATTATTTAAAAAAGATAATAAAAATGGCAAAAGCCTGTAATAAAATTAAATCCTAAACTAAAATTAAAATAAAAACGGAAAAATATATAAAAAAAGCCAATTCACAATATCAAAAAAAAAATTCCAAAAGTATATAATACTATAATGCTATATAAATAATACTAATATAATGTATACATTTTATAAATCACAGTTTCTGAAAACTGAGGAAGTGTATGATGCAAATGTGATTCAAGAATCAAGATTGTATATATTATATAGAGCATATATAACCATCAGTGAAATGTGAGATGTGGGCGGGTCATATGTTAATGAGCTCATAGTTGTGATTATCCTGAAGATTTATTCTTGTTTCTATAAATGCATGACTCTTTAACTCTGTCTTCTCTCTCAGTGGCTCACGAGCACCTGAAGGAGCGAGGTTTGTTCGGTTTGCCCCCTCCGCCTCCCGGTGCGACCCCCGCAGACTATTACCACCTGATGACGGGCCACAGGACCCCGTACGGAGAGCTGCTGATGCAGGGGGGCGGAGCCACTCATCTGCCCGAATACTTCACTCCGGTGGACGGTGAGACCCAGAGATACACATGCATGCACCGTAAAAAAACACTTTAACAATTGAGCACATTTAACAGTAAAATACTGTAAAATGCAACAGTAAAAATCTGTTAAATGCTTAACAGTAAGTTGCCTTACTATATACGGTGAAAAACAGTATTGGAAATTTCATGTAATTTTACTGTAGTATACCGTTTTTGGAAGTGGAAACATTTTTATAATTTCCAGTAAATAACCGTAAATTGACATCCCCAGAATTCCCTGTGTTACATTTCAAATTTGATTTTATTTTATGACGATGTTTCTTCATAGTTTTTTCTCATCAGTTTTGTATATTAGGGTTCCATGTTACATCTAATGTTGTTAAATGAATGTTTATTGCAGTTTCATGCATTAACATGAAGGTGTTTAGTGACACTGTGCACCTTCTATAGATGTTTATATTTAAAAGATGCTTGTGATGGGCTTGTCATGGGACTTTCTCATCACAAACTGTTTCTGGTGGTTCTCATTGTGTTACCAAGGTACAAAACCGATTTCAGTACATTCATTTAAATCTTTATAAGAAACAAACAAACAAAAAAGCATAGAAGTCAGGGCATGCCAAAGCTTCTCCAGGGCCCCAAAACACCCTCAGACACCAAAGGGTTAAATAGGTTGGTATGTTTACATTTTATAAATTAATGAAGTTACGGTATTTAAATGTGAATTTAAAATTAAAACCTAAAACTTTTCTACTGCATTTTTACGGTAACGTTCTGACAACCTCAGCTGTCAGTTTTTTTACCGTTAATTTTATTAAATAGTTTTACATTGTGTGTTTGTCTGCAAAACTGTTGAAATGCATGTTATTTGTTGCGCTAAGAGAACTCATGTTTCTTTCCATTTACTTTTAGCATTTTTATCAAAATTATTTTTCCAGGATAATACTTCAAAGGGCTTTTTAAACACACATTTCTCTAAGATTGTTACACGGCAGACAGTAAAATAAATCAACTCTGATGACGCTCTCCAAACACTGGCAGGATGCTTCACACGCCAGACACTTCTGCGTTATTTCTCCTCTCGAAGGAAGCTTTCTGTCATCCAGTGCTTCCTAAATTGCCTTTAAAGGAAAAGTTTTTCTATTGATAAAGTTTTAGTAGTCTTTTTATGTAACTATATAGTTTTTATTCATTTTTATATTAGGTTTAGTATTTGTTATTTTAGTTTTTTAAATGGCTCATCGGATGCAAAATTCACTTTTATCAGTAACAGTTTTTAAGCTTTTTTAGTTTTTAAACTCAAATGGAACTAAAAATGGTACTAGTACTGTTATGGTTTTTATTAATATTTGTATTAAATTTTTATTTTCATATTTTCTGTTGTCATTTTAATTTTAATTAAAGATTTGGTAATTTTGTTGTTTTTGTCATTTTTAATGTTTTTTTTTATTTAGTTTTTTTTTCACTTTAATTTTAGTCGTAGTTTTAGTTATTTTAGTTTTTAAGCTTAATATTAGCTAAAAAATAAGAGTACTAGTACAGTTATAGTTTTATTAATATTTTAAATTATTTTTATTTTATATTTATATATATATATATATATATATATATATATATATATATATATATATATATATATATATATATATTAGTTAAGATTTTTGTCATTTAGTTGTATTTTGTCATTTTTATTCATTTTAGATTTTTTTATATATCTATATAGTTTTAATTAATTTTATTTTTATTCACGTTATCTTAGTAACTGGTTATTTTGGCAACTAGCTGAAATAAAATAAGTAATTATTTTATAAATTATAACATAAGTATTTTTACTATGTAGTCCAATTTTATTTATGTATTTATTGTTTTTGTTTTGTTTTGTTTTGTTTGTTTTAGTTCCCCTGTTTAGGACAGACAGGAAGTGTACATTATTCTGTGGGAATAATGCATTGGACCAAATTATCCATAACTGCTCTTAAGTAAAACAAGCTGTGAAGTTCAAAATAGGGAAGCCGGAGCTGGTCATACAATTTCATACAAAAATTACTAATAAAAGAAAAAAAAAAGTACCTTGCCTTAACTAACCAAGTGACCGGGCAAGTAGTAGATTTTTAGCTTTTTTGTTTATGTGCATTCCACTGGATAGCTCCGCCCCCTTTTGACATTTTATTGGTCCAAAATTTGGCTCCTCATTAAACATTAAGCATAAAATATCATGAGATTGGCTGTTTTTATGTTTTATCACGCAGCAAAAACTCATCACTTCACGCCTGGTAAATTAAAGATATTGTAAAGAACATTAGTCATGCTATCATATTCATAATTATTGATTTATTGCTTTTGGAATTTTTGTGCATCTGAATCACAGTCAGTGAAGCATCTCATTATTAACAGGTGGATTATGTTGTGCTTATTTAAGTCTCTTCTGTATTTAACACAGTTCTTTGCTATTCTGTGAATCAGTCAGAGTGAGAATACCATGACGAGCCGCTGTGAATAATATTCCACAGAGAGACAGAGGTGTTATTTCAAACAAACACAAGGTGATATACTGTAGGTCTCTGGCTCTCTATAGAACAAACATTTGTCTCCTTCAAACAATCCGAGTTGAAAAACAAACACTCTCGGTCCGCTCGCGCTCTTTAGCGTGACGTCCAGGCGTGTGTGCACGCAGATCTCGGGCTTTGCTGAAGCAACATGAATGAATAGCTCATTTAGCTGAGCTAACTCCATCTGGCTTTGATCTGCGTCCCGTCCAGAGCCGCTGATGCTTCCCGACAGCTTTTACACAGATGTGTTTGGACGCTGACAGTGGAGCGTGTCCCGCGCTTTGACGGGAAACAGCGTGAGTCAGTTACAAAGAGATAGAAAGAGAATGAGAGATATGATAAGTCAAGCAAAGCCAGCTAGAAGTTTCTAAATGCAACTTTAGAGTTTGAAAAAACACTATATTTTCCATGGTTATATGCCGTTTAGTCACAATTAAACTAGAGGTACACTAACTGTATAAACACTGGAGCAGCGAGAATTAGTGTAACCATCAAAAATATTGCAAAAATATTGCAAGCATTAGATCCAAACAGAAGTGGAAAAAATTTACACAATTGGCCAAATTCAGCATTAAGTCCTGTGGATGTTGCGAAAACTGTTGTTTTTGTGTTAAATTTTGGGGAAACTTGATTACAGTTACAGTTTTTCGATTTTTTTCACACATAGTGCCACCTATGGGTGAAAATTGCTGAAATTTGGTGTGAGTTCTCAGATTGTCCTGACGAATTTGGACATTGTCACATCCAATAACGTGCATTTGTTAATATGAATTTAGCTACATGCAAACGCTTGGTGCATATCGAAATGCAATTATATAGCTAACTACATACTCATATATGTGTAATATGAATTGCGGATAAAGTTGTTTTTGTACTAAATATTGGGGTAAACTTGATAACACCTACAGTATATATATATATATATATATATATATATATATATATATATATATATATATATATTTTATACAGTTTTCTTAATTTGTTTCTATTATAAAACCATCTATTAGTGGAAATTTTTGTGTGTGATCTCAGACTGTCCTGGTGTCCATGTGTGCCAAATTTTGTGAAGTTCAAACATCGTCACATCCAAAACCCATATTTGTTCATAGCAGTTAGAAGGTTGTAAAAGCTATTTTGGAGTTTAAAAATACCTTATTTTCCATGGTTATATGTTGTTTGGTCATGATTAACCCAAAGAACACATTGTATTAACAATAGAGCAGCCACAGTTACTGGCAATCGTAAGGTTCAAAATAAATAGAGTGTCGCCACAATTGGAAAAATTCAGCATAAGGTTCTGTGAATATTGCAGATACAGTTGTTTTTGTGGTAAATTTTGGGGAACAATTATTGCAGGGAAACTTTAAAAAAAAGATTTAGTTTTTAAGATATAGCATCACCTATTGGTGGAAATTGCTTATAATTGGTGTGCAATTTCAGACTGTCCTTTTGTGCATGTGTGCCAAATTTTGTGAAGATTGGACATTGTCACATCCAAACACTGATATTTGTTCATATGAATTTAGCTACATGCGAAAGCTTGGTGCATGGACTCGAAACGCAATTATATGACATACTAAAATGTCTCTAAAAGTAGATCTGTCCTCTATGGGGTTGTGAGATTATTATTATAGTAAATAAATGAACGCTCAGGGGAGGTAATTTTGGGGTAAACTTGATTGCGGTTAAACGTTTCAGATTTTTGCTATAGCGCCACCTATTGGTGGAAATTGCTCAAATTTGGTGTGCAATCTGATATTGTACTTGTGTACATGTATGCCTAATTTTTTGAAGCTTGGACATTGTCACCCCCAAAAACTCAAGTTTATTCATAGGAATTTTAGCTAAATGCAAACCTTTGGTTATCAGAACACAATTATATGGCTTACTACATACTCAAATGTGTGTAATATTTATGCATTTAGCAGATAATATGTATCTGAAATATGGATCTGTCCTCTATAGGGGGGAAAAATCACATTAAAAATTTCATTTCCACTGAGGTGAAGGTGTAACAGAGACAAATGTCGCTGCCATCGCTGAGCGCTCCTGATACGTTTGGCCAATATGATAATGCAAATTCCACCAGAACGAGGCCAAATCCACATTTGGTCACACATCAGTGGCTCCAAAAGACTCCAGTAAGACATTGATGTTGTGAATTTTATGTTTGGTTTTCTTGGCCTTTTGTATTTTTAGTGTTTGTTCTCTCTGGATTTGGGTCCTGAGGCGGCTTTTAGCGCTAAAGACGTGTTAGGAGCTCCGACCGATGCCTGAACATGACAGCAAACCATTAGCTCATGCTAAGAGTAATGACCCCCACAACAGCAAAGCTGAGGGATTATTTATTAGCACTGCGGTCTGTGGGGAACCAGTCCACGCACACACAAATAAATGATTTGTGTAATCCTGCTTGTGTTGGCATGGCACGTGATGAAATCATTATGGATGTCCGGTTGCCAGAGTCTCTGGATATAACCTTTAATCACACACACACGCACACACACACACACACACACACACACACCGGGGGTAATGCTTTGCACCTGTTGAGTTCGCTGCAGTTGTCTCAGTAATTCTCCAGTGAAATAGCAAACAGATCAGTCTGAAACATACTCTACACAAGTTAGCAAGCTAGCTGCAGATATTTGATGATAACTATATCGTTCAGAAAGTGTTTTGAATTCCAGCTGATCTTAATAAAACGATCGAGAGCCGTAGAAAAGCAAACCTGCACTTATTTTTCACACACATTCCTTTTCAAATCAGAATTGTTTCTGTAAATTACCCTCATTAAACAAAGTCAGGTCTGCAAGAGTTTGATTGTTATCTGGGTAATTACGGTAATTTATTGGAAAGGATTAATTATCTCAAATCAAATCAAAATGAGGTCATGCTGAGTTTGAGATGGAGTCGATTAAGACAGTTCACCTAACCAGCTTATTTTTACAGTAATTCTATTCTGCCTTGAATTCAACGAGTCTCTTTTCAGGTATGCTTTGACTTGATTTTTATTTAATTTTTTAACTTTAATTTTTTTAGGCACTTTAAAATGTTTTATATTTTATTTAAAACATTATTTACAAATATATATATATATATATATATATATATATATATGTGTGTGTGTGTGTGTGTGTGTGTGTGTGTGTGTGTTATTTAAATAATTTTAAGTAATATTTAAACTAATATTTAGATATTTTTAAATACTGTAAAACATATTTTACTTAATATTTTAACTATTTAAATATTTAATGTTATACAATAATTTATTTAAGTTGTTTATTATTGTAAATATTTTATATTAAAAAAAAAACATTTTTAAAGAATATTCTTAAAATATTTTTTCTCGGATAATATTTAAAATATAACATGTCATTTTCTTACTAAGTATTAATGAACTTTAAAACCATTTTCTTAAACAAAAAACAAAAACTGCTCAAAACAGTGATCTGCAAAGATACAGAAAGAACAGAAAGAAACAGATACTATCCCAAAACTGGTGGCTTTTTGTTTTTGTTTTTTCCTAAAGTTTGTTATGAATTCACTATCTGTGTAATATTGGAGGGACGCCAGTTTCCCAGTGAAGTCTTGTTATCTGCGTACAGTATTTTCTGTTCTCCGTGGCCAGGAATCAGTCTTGAGCTCTTATTGATGGGGTCCGGCTCTTTCCTGCGGAGCCGTGAGTCGCAGAGGGTGTGTGAGACCATCGATCATGCAGTCGTGCTCCACACACACACACACACACACAGTTCCTGAAATAGCTTAGTGTTGGGCGAAACTAGAAATGACACGCTGAGATTCTCCTGAGCAAGAGAAAGAGAATCAAACAGAAGTATTGATCACCTGATCAGATGGTGAACTGGTGTTCATGTTAGCAGTATGCTCTCTCTTTCTATCACACACACTATAATTTGCTGTTATACTCCATATAACTCCATACAAGTCAGAAACTAAGCCTTTTTTTGCACAGGCCTAAATGGTTAATGGTCCCACCTACTGATCAACTGTAAAAATAACAAATTTGACCTCTTCCCAACAGGGAAAACCACCAACAATCAAGAATCTCACACACACACAAACACTATAATTTGCTGTTATACTCCATATAACTCCATATACAATCCAGAAACTAAGCCTTTTTTTGCACAGGCCTATCTAAAGGGTTAATGGTCCCACCTAGTGATCAACTGTGAAAATAACAAATTTTACCTCTTCCCACAAGGGAAAACCACAAACAATCAAGAGTGCATGATTATATGGTGTCATGGCTTTGCAATCAAAAAATGTCGTTATAATGGAAGTCAATGGGGCAAAAACAGCCACCAACAACTAATTAGGGAGAAAAAATTAAATCTAATGCTGCACAAAAACTTACAATGCATCAAAGCCAATGTTGTTGCTACTAATCTTTGACATGCCCAAGACTGTGATAAAAAGAAAAAAAAATCCAGCCACAATTACTTTTATATTGAAAATATGTCATTTTGTGTATTTTTCCCCCAAATCAGTGACATCATTTATGAACTTGGCAATTGAAGAGTTAAAATCTTGGATTTTATTTTTTAAAAACATTTGGTAGTTTTGATCAGGACTGAGGTTGATTAACAGATTTATGCAAAAAAAAAAAAAATGAAAAAAAAAAAAACATTTTTTACAGCAGTTTAATTGATGTTTTCATCCCGAACAACTCGAAAGGGTAGTGAATTTAAACAATCCACAAGGGTTAAATCTGGACAGGGCTTGCCTATTTGTTTTTCAAATAAAAAGGTTATATTTTTTGGCAAATAAAAAAGCCTTTTCATAACAAAAGTGAAATGAATATGCCTCTGGCAGAAGGCAAAGTCAATTTACATCTGTACAGTAGAATGCAGTCATTTCAATGCAATAAAAAGAGAGACAAATGTTTATCTAGAGTAATTTTTGCTTATTAGTATGGTTGAACTGGATCATCGAAGCTCAGAAGCAAAGACATTGGTTTATAGAACGGGATTAAATGCATAAATATTATTTGTGTTGTTTAAAATGTATTTATTGCAGGTTTGCATTATATTCTGAGTTGCATTATATTTTATCATTTTGAGGAATACTGAATTTTTGTGTTTTTAGTTTTATATGAGTGAGATAAATTAATGCATATTCATATTTATTTATTTTAAATCTACAGTAACAGATTTCTCTCAACATGGGGACAGGACAGCTGTCAAACAATAAACTGAAAAAAAAGTAACTTGCGCTACTTATTTGAAAAAGAAACTCAGATATTCTCTTGTAAATGAAAAAGTATCGCGATACTTTACTAGTTACTTAAAAAGTAATCTGATTACATAACTCGCGTTACTTGTAATACGTTACCCCCAACATTGTTGATGACTTGCACAGTAAACGTTTATTAAGAGAGTAAGATCTAGTTTGATGTGATGTCTGGACAGTGTCGCGGTTTCCCAGCCCTCGTCTGACGCCGCGCTTGAGTCGGAAGCGAGCTCTGTCCATCTCTCCGCTCTCAGACGCCAGCATCGACCTGCAGACCATGATCCGCACCTCGCCCAACTCTCTGGTGGCCTACATCAACAACTCTCGCTCCAGCTCGGCCGCCAGCAGCTCTTATGGACACCTGTCCGTCGGAGGCATCAGGTAAGCAGGGTTGCCAGATCCCAGAAAAAAATCCAGCCGAAAGCTTACTCAAAAAAATAATGAAAAATAGTCATATTTTTGGGCTCGACCACAGTTGACAGCAGCTTTGATCCATTAATGCACTTTAAAACAAATATTCAGATGTTTTGGATTTATGTACTGTGTGCAAATTTAATTAACTAATCTGTATTTTATTAAATTTGTTCCTTTATTATTTTTCAGCACTTTTCATTAAATACAATATAGAAGGAAATGCTTTCCATGTGTTTTTTCATAAACGTTTTGTTCACAAAGCTGAATTTTAATTTAAATTCAAATTGATTTTGCATTTATTTATTTTGTATTTGATGATTTAATACAACTGTATCATCAAAAATCGTGTCTAATTATATATTAACCCCTTAACTGTCACTCACATTTTTGAACATTTTTCTTTGTAGTGCACGATCCAAACTTAAATTTTTATAATTCATGAATGAAAATATTTTGTAACATGATATTGGTGTACCATTTACATGGAAATGCAATGTCTGATTTTAAAATGGGTTTTAAAGGATGAATTTTGAGATTTTGAGTTTTCAGTCGATATATAACTTCTTATGATTTCTAAAATGTGATAGAGAAAAAGGCAACGAGGAAGTCTTCTTTTTTTAAACAAAGGTCAAAACTCCTGTTATAATTTAGATTATTGAGGGTGCACTCTTGTCATAAATTAATCGATTACTTTTCCTACATAATTTTTCGCAAAAAACACCGGTAAAATATATATTTGGGAGTCTTCGACCTTTCCAACTATATATAGTTTGTCAAGATTAGATTAGATTTAATTGTAATATAGTGAAGTAAATGTAGGCGTCTCACAGAGTGGACGGGTGACAGTTAACAGGTTAATACAACTTTAACAATTTTATTAATCTTTTGTAATGTAATCAAATATAATAAAACATTGCATTTGTATTTTTTCACTAAATAATAATTTGTAAAAAATTACAAAACTGTATGTTTTTTTAAGCACGTAATAAGTTTCCGTTAAAATTTCTCCACGTTTGTTGTCGAGGTTTTCATGTTGTCCCTGGAGCACAAAAGCACTCATATTTGTAGCCAACATTACATCGTGTGGGTCACAATTATACATTTCTCTTTTATGCCAAAAATCTTTAGGATATTAAGTAAAGATCATGTAGTAAACTTCCTACCATAAATATATCAAAACTTCATTTTTGATTAGTAATATGCATTGCTAAGAACTTCATTTGAACAACTTTAAAGATGATTTTCTCACTATTTAGATTTTTTTGCTCCCTCAGATTCCAGATTTTCAAATAGTTATATCTCAGACAGATATTGTCCTCCTAACAAACCACACATTTCAGCTTTCCATCACCTTATGACTGGTTTTGTGGTCCAGGGTCACATTTAGGGAGATGCAGATGCTGAAATCACAGATTTGTCTATAGACAAACTTTAGGCAGCCGTGGTGAAGTACATTATAAAACCTGGCGACACTGCAGGTACAGAGCGAATTAAGTGTTAGTGTTTTTTTGGTTTGCTGCAGTCCGTCGTTCCCATTCCCACACTCCATTAATCCGGTGGCGTATCAGCAGCTGTTGTCCCATCAGAGAGGGCTCAGTGCGTTCGGACACACACCGATCCTCCAGCCGTCTCCCAGCTTCTCCAGCAGACCCCCGCTGAGCCTCTCCTCGCTGCAGACGCCCCCGCCAGAGACCCCCAGAGCCAGGTGACACAGCCACTCTCTTACACTGTGTATTCACTTCCCTTTATATTCATTAAATATTATTAATATTCATTTATATATTTTTATTTTATATTAAATAAATATTTTGTTTTATTTAATTTTTTCATTTATATTCATTTAATATTATTAACAGTCATTTTTATATTTTTATTTTATATTAAAGTAATATTTTATTTTTATTTTCATTTATATTCAATTAATATTATTAACATTCATTTTTATATTTTATTTATATTCAATTAACATTTTGTTTATTTAATTTTATGTTTAAAAGTTGCTATACACATATGTAATATTAATAATGGAAATAAATAAAATATAATAATTGGTTAAATAATTTATTTTAACTATTATTATTATTATTATATTTTATAGCACCTTTTATTCATGATACATATACATAATAATGAGTAATAATAGTGATAATAATAATAATACATAAATATTTGATAGTATATTATTCTATTTTATATTATTATTATTCATGTTAATTTATGTATAAAATGTGCTATAAAATAAGTGTATTAATAAAATTATAAAAATATTAATCCATCTTAAATTATGCAAATTATTAAAATGTATATATTTGTTTAGCACCTTTTATACATTAATTGTTTATATATTTATAATATGTATTTATATATTTCTATTTTATTTATAATAGAACTCTCTCCCTTTCCTTCCCTCCTTCTTAAGAACACAAATGGTGACTCTGCAGTCAGCAGCACGGTGAACCCCCTGAACAACAAGAGGTCAAAGGTCAAGACAGAGTTGGACGAGCCTCGACCTGCGTCGCCTTGCTCTCCGGTAAGAAAACACTGTGGCTCTGTCACAAAACCCACAGAAGTTAACATACTACACCAACTGGAACCTCAAGGACCACACACAAATACTGAGTGAATTAAATGTTAATATTAATATAAAAAATACATTTTGTTAATGATTTTCAATTTAAAGTGTAATGTTTACTGAAGCTTTTATTTTAGATTTTAATATTAATATAAGGTAGAATATTAATATTTTATATTAATAAATATGTCATTAAAATATATCTATTTTAATTCATGAATTATTTTATAATAATATTCATAATATTCATTTATATTAATATAACGTAGAATGGATTATATTAATATATAATATTAATATAATTAAATGAATGTATTAAATTATACATATATATTTGTGTGTGCAGTGTATAATTGTAGAATTTTAAAATCGTTTTAAAGTAGTAAAATAAATTATATTAATTTCCATTTTAAATTCGATTTAGCTATTTTATTATATATTAATTAATTTAGATTAGTATTCACTGCATATTTAATATATTAAACTTATATAATGTACTTATAATTATACTACATTTTAATACGGATATAAAGTGGAACGTATTGCATTAATATGAAATGTAGAAATGTAATATATTTTATACAGTAAATATTAAACTAGATTAATATATAAAGTTACATATTACATATTAATACAAAAATATGAAATCAATAATGTTTGTGTGTGTAGTGTATTTAAAAATAAATTAATATATGTATTTATATATATGTTAATTTTCATTTTAATTAGATTTGTTATAACTATTTTTTTTTATTAAATAATATACATTTTAAATCAGCATCTCTTGAATGCTTTTTTTCTAAGGTTGAAGTCGTGCATTCCTGGATAGCTTTGAGATGCTTCTATTAAATCGGACTTGTAATAATATATGATCCCTTAAAATGCTGTCTAGGTAGGCAGCTGACTATTATGGAACAGAAGATGGTAAACTTAAAGAAACAGGCAGCGAAAGACCCATGCATCCTGTTATTCCAACCAAAAAACTGTATTTTTCTCTGGGAAACGCTCCATACTGATCAATGACGGGCCAGAAGGCCCCCGGGAGCCGCTGGCGTCCCCTGACCCCCTTCTTCACAAAAACTCCAGCTGATAAGAGCTTTACATGCGCTTGCTCGCTTGCCACGTTTCTCTTGCGGCCGTGTAAACTGTGCCAGAGCACTTCATTTTAATGAAATATTGGCTGGCCGTTATTGTCACCTGAGAGTTTTTCTCTCTCTCGTGCACGGCTCATCTTTTGACAAATCTGCGGCTGCTCTTGGCGGTGAGGCAGGTTGGTGCTTGATGCATGGGAAATAAGGTGGCTGGCGTCGTCTTGGGGCCAACAGAATTGATGAAGATAGCTCACAGGGCAGAGATAAACATGCTGTAGTCAGCATGCTGTGTGTGTGTTGCATCGCTACCCACAGCAGAGTAGCGGTTCGATCGCTCTTAACACCACACACGCGTCCCTACAAGCGCACAATTAATGCTTCGTCTTCATACTACGATTCTGGCAGAGTAAATAATATATCAGCATTCAGAGATTGCTGATATAGAGCACCGTTTCAACAAAAAATTATTACATGTTTTTGTTGATATCGATTTCTGTGTCAATTTGGTTTTCGTTTGCAAACTAAATTCAACGTCTGTCCAGTGTTTGGGTTTCGACGTCAACTCAATTTTTGTTTTCAAGCTAAATGGTAAGTCTGTCTAATATAGCATCATAATATCATTGTTCGGGGGGTGCCGATATTGAGCACAACGGCACGTTACGCTTGACGTTTTTCTTCCCAGTGGCCACTAACATCATGAAATGTTGATATTTGGTTGAAAATAGATTGAATATATAACGTCACTTTCACGTAGAAAAGTGACGACTGATGACATTGATATTTTGTTGGTTTTACGTCATGGGACCCTATTATACACCCGGCACAATGCGACGCTAGTTTCAGCCCCGCGCCGTTCGCATTTTCCCATCCAATGCCACGTCGTTTAATTAGCAAATGAATTTGAGCCCATTTGTGCGCCCATGGGCGTGCTGGTGTAAAAAAGAGGTGTGTTCAGGCAAATTGCTGGTGCGTTGCTATTTTAAGGAGCTGAAAATAGACTGCACCATAGACCAACTCAAACCCGGTCTAAAGTCAATGGCGCAATATTTTTTTGTCATTTAAAGAGCACGTTGGCAGAAAATGTCCCTCTGGGCGGGTTTAAAGTGCGCGTTGACTTGTTATTACACACAGGGATGCGCATCACACAAACATGCCAAATATTAAAAACAAAAGGATTACAGTGTAAAAGAATATTATTGTGTAGGCTACATAAATATAAAATGTAATGATGCATAGTCATTGTGTGTATTAGAATTGGGCTACTTATTTCCAATTCAGCTTATTACTACTTATACTGATGAATAAAATTCTACTTCATCCTACGCCTTCTTCACCTCGGGAAGCTTTGCTCTATCCCTGTTTGTCCTGTAGATGATCTACTCGCGCGCTTTAACTTTGCACGCGAGCAGATCAGTTTCTTCACTTGAGAAGCGTTCAGCTTTTCTGCCAACAAATTCCGCCATGTTAATAGCGATCCGCCATGGCGCGAGCACATCTCGCTCTTAAAGGGAATGGGAGATGACACTCTGATTGGTTTATTGAACATTACTCCCATTACTTATTAAGAGAATAGGAACAAGCCATTCCAGAAATGCGTCCAGACCGTTTTTCCGTCGTTAAAATGGCAAAAGTAGATTAGGACACGCCCTGAGTGCACCTGCGCCGTGCGCTTTACACTTCGCATTTAGATCGTTAAAATTTGGCCAATAGTAATAATCAAGATTTTTGAAAAATTTGGTTGAACCAATGCTGGATTATTGATGTTAACATGATTTTTATTTGCAAACAAAATTCAGCGTATGTCCAGTGTTTGGGTTTTGACGTCAACGTTTATCACAAACCCAACAAATTTAAACAGTGGCTGCTAAAGTCGTAAGATATTTGAAAATAGGTTGAATGTATGTCTAAAACCAACGTCAGTTTCACATAGTATTGACAAATCATGTTGATATTTTCTTGGTTTTAAGTCAAAAAATCTAAATTCAATGTCTGTCCAATGTTGGAGGCTAACATCAAGCCAATGTTGTGTTTTTGACGTCAAAACGATTTTCTCTTCCAACCAAAATTCAGTGTGTGTCCAATGTTGTAAGTTGACGACAAGTAATCATTGGATTTTGTCAACACAATTTTGGTTCTCAATCAAAATTTTATAATTGTCTAATGTTTGTGTTTTGACATCAACACAATTTTTGTTTCCGACTAAAATTTTACGTCTGTTCAGTGTTGGAGGTAATGTCAAAACAATGTTGCATTTTGACGTCAATCTGATTTTCATTTGCAACTGAAAATTTAACATTTGTCTTCTGTTAGAAGTTAACATTAAGTCAATTCTAGGTTTGGATCTCAACCAAATTTTCACTTCCAGCTAAAACTCAACATCTGTTTAATTTTGGAAGTTGATGTCAAGCCAAATTGAACTTTTATGCCAGCAATTTTCATTTCCATCCAAAATGCAATGTCTGTCCACCACTGGATTCGACATCAAACCAATGCTACATTTTTACATTAAATGCTGACTCTTATTTTAATTTAAATAAAATGTTGAAAGTTGACAAGTCATTTTCACTTCCAACCAAAATTCAACAGGTGTTCAATGTTAGAAATTAAGCCAATGTTGGAGATTTACAACAAGCCAGTCTTGGGTTTTGACGTCAGCTCGATTTATCATATCCATCCAAAATGTAACGTCTGTCCATTGTTGGTGTCAACTTCTTTCTGATGTTAAATTTTTGGCCAACGCCAGCTAGGTGTGTTTCGTTTAAGCCTGTGGATTTTTTTCCCAATATTTAAAGTTTGATGCTTTTGCTCCTTTTAGAAGAAGAAAATGATTAAAGAAAAATTTTATTCGCGTAAATATTGCATAAACTGATCAAAAAGACATGACAGTCATGGACCTCATCATATTGTAAGTTTATGTGCGCAAATGTTTTCATGAACATATGATTCATCAATAATTTTCAACTAGAATAAATTACTTTAAGAAAAACTGATACCGCATGTAACACAAAAATCACATATTCTGGTTGTTGTTATAAATTAGTTAAAATGAAATTATGTTCATAGATACTGAATGATAAATAGATTTAATTTTATAGATGAAGAGTTAAAAAAGGTAAACATTTAAATGAGGATTTTAAGGGTGGGTTTTATGCAAAATAATTAATTAATGCATTTAGAAGAATCTAATTCATTAACAATAGGTGGAATTTTTCAACAGAAGATCTCTTGTGTAATAATCCAGTTACAAGTAATTCACGCAATTAATACCAAATGAGACCCGTTGTCTCTTGCTAACGAAGCGGTCCGCTAAAGAGCCTTTATGCTATAACGCTGCTGTTCCCCATTAGGACAATCTGGGCGGCGCAGTGGACCTGAAGGAAGACTTGGACGACTGCAAACAGGAGGCTGAGGTGGTGTACGAGACCAACTGCCACTGGGAGGGATGCAGCAAAGAGTACGACACGCAGGAACAGCTGGTGCATGTAAGTGTGTGTGTGTGTGTGTGTGTGTGTGTGTGTGTGTGTGTGTGTGAGAGCGGTTAGGGGATATTCCGACAGACGGCTGACACAAGTGAGCATTTCAGTTCTTAGTTTTTTCTTTCAGTTTTTAGTGTTCCTGTAGCTCAAGTGGTAGAGCACTGCGTTATCAAGCGCAAGGTTAGGGGTTTGATTCCCCGGGAACACATGATAGGTATAAATGTATAGCCTGAATGCACTGTAAGTCGCTTTGGATAAAAGTGTCTATTAAATGCATAAATTTAATTTAATTTTAATATTCATTTTCAGTTGGAACAGGGTCAACTTATCAATGAATACCAACAGAATCAACATTTATGAGGTTCTATACACATCCCATTTTTTTTTTGCATCTTATACAAGAAGAGCCCGCCTCACCTACATTTATAGTGAGAAATCGGCCAATCAGATTGGACTTGACATTATGAAAAAGCGTTTACTGTTTTTGTGTGTAATGTGGTCCACAGGTGTCCCCGTCTTTAACCTAATTTGCTGACTAGTTTTTGATTGAGGCAGCTGAGTGGCACAAGGTGTCATTGACCTCTGACCTCTTGACCTGTGACCCAAAAGGTGTAGGGTAAATCTGTCTCAGCAGACGATCTGAATCGTCCATGTGGAACCAAGCAGCTTTAGAAAACCACAGGCTAACACTGCATGTGTTAATAAATGCATTATATAAAGACAAAAAAAAATAAATCTAAAAAGATTTGGTTCAATAAAAGTTGGTCAGCATTTACAAAATGTATCATAATGAATATTATGCATAGTTTATATAATTAATATATAACATTATGATTATTATGATATTTTTTTTTTAATACTGGAGGTCAATGTGCAGTAGGTTAATGTAATTTTCATTTCAAACCAAATTTGACGTTTCTTGAATGTTAGAAGTTGATGCAACGCCATAATTGTATTTCTATTTATAGTTATAGGTAAAAATCTGAATCTTATTTAGAATAATTTCATATTTAGATTATTTTTTTAAACATCTGTATATTCATAATAATTCAGGAGCTTGAAACAATCCACACAGACAAAAATCCTCCGACATTATCTGTAGACTTTCCATCATGTTGTATAACACTGAACTGCTCCAGATCACTGATAAAACACTCACACACACAAACACAAGTGTGTGTTCCTCTTTAAGCCTGTAAGGAGCCGTTATCAGTGTGTATCACTTGTGTAAACAGACGTGAGTGTGTGATCTAGTGAAACTCACACTCAGTGACTGAAGGGACAGTGAGAGTTAATGCTTCAGTGGCATGGACGGCTCTTTCTCTCCGTCTCTCTTTCTGCTTCACTGATCGGCTGGAATCCCTCAGAAGAGCCACAGGACAAGTGCATGCTGGGATAGATCAAGCCCATCTCAGCGAACACACACCAGACAAACACCTTTGACCTAATTCAAACTTTATTAGCAAGCTTAAAAGAGACACAAACCAAAACACCAGTTGATTTAAAAGACACTGAGGCTTCAAACATGATTAAGAAAAGTGAAGAGAAACGATCCTGCAGCGTTTGAAAGGCACTGGAGCCGCTTTGTGTACATTACCAAGAATCCCTTAAAACCCATTTGTGTAAGTACACAGAGAGTGTTAGTAATTGCATATCTGTGTCTCCCTCAGATCTGAGGTTTCTCGTTTTAAAAACACACTCTCTCACAATCACACACCATCACATTTTCTTATTCCCGTCTGACAGATGTAGAGAACACAGACGCTCGTGATGGATAGCACTGCTCTTCAACTGGCCAATAGGCAAATAGGCTCCTCAGAAGCTCAGATTGCTTTATTTTCTCAAGTCTTGCATCCAAACGATGCCAATTATGGTGTTTTTTTGCGCGACACGTGAAAACGGCATGGCCAATTAGATCTTAAACACAACGCTGACATTACAAAGGGAGAAAAGACATCTGAGACAGTGAAAGTGAGCTGTTGTGTTTGTGTGTTCGCAGCACATCAATAACGAACACATCCACGGGGAGAAGAAGGAGTTTGTGTGCCGCTGGGAGGAGTGTTCGCGCGAGCAGAAGCCTTTTAAAGCGCAGTACATGCTGGTGGTTCATATGCGCAGACACACTGGAGAGAAGCCACACAAGTGCACTGTGAGTCAGTCTCTCACACACACACACACACACACCTACAGCTAACTAGCTGTCTGAATATTAGGGAATACTGTTGACCTAGTAAAGTTTAACTCACCATTATAGAAACTTGCAGTTTTATACTTTAAAAGAGCATTAACATTTGTTTTTAAATGTCCCTAAACTACAGCTAAGAATGTTGTTTTATATATACTTTTAAAAAAAATGATTTTTTGTATAAATTTTTTGTTTAATGAATAATGCAAGTGATGCAAAATTACAGCTAAAACCACTTTATTTTTTTATTTTACAAGATTTTTTTATTTTAAAAATATGTATACAAAATTATATATATACATATTATATATTATTATTATTATTATTATATTTAATAATAATAATAATATAATATAATATTATTATAATATAATATAATAATATAATATTATTATTATATTATTATTATTATTATTATTATATTATTAATTATATATATACACACACATACACATTTAAATGTTCCAAAACTAAAGGCTAAAATAAATTGCATTTTTATACTTATAAAAAAAAATATATATATATAAATGATGTATGCACAATAAATAAATGAGTAATTAATGTCTCCAAACACAGCCAAAAAAAAAACAAAAAAACATGCAATGTCTTGACACTACAGCTCAGAAAACTTGGATTTAAAATAAGTAAAGAAACACATACATACTTAGAGTGAATCAGTAAACAATTTCACAATAGTACAATATAAAAGCATCTGTCATATGAGCTTTATGAATGTGTGTGTTTCAGTTCGAGGGCTGCTCTAAGGCATACTCACGTCTGGAGAATCTGAAAACACACCTGCGCTCACACACCGGAGAGAAACCCTATATGTGTGAGCACGAGGGCTGCAACAAGGCCTTCTCCAACGCCTCGGACCGAGCCAAACACCAGAACCGCACACACTCCAATGAGGTAAACACACACACCTTCATCCAGCACAACTCTGCAGTCAAAGTGCTTACACAAACATTTACAGAATTCTGTATGTCATACATGTCTCTAATATGAAAATATGAAATATTTCCTTTTTGACTTTTGCGTTTTAATTGAATTTAGTTCAATTGTAATTGAGTTATTGAATTAGTAATATTTTTGCATATTTTCTTTTTTTCTTCTTTTTTTCTGAATTTACTGTTACAGCCAATATTGTAATACATTTTATTTAAATAGGCATACCATGCTAAATGAAAATAAATAAAACAGCAGCACAACAAATTATACCTTGATGTATATAATTTTTTTTTAATAATTTAAATAAAAAATATATATTTTACTACTAATAATATTATACGAATTAACTAATAATAAATATAACTAATATTTTAGTAATAAAAATATATAGATTACTTTAGATTTTTTCATAATTTGCAGTATTACAGCCAATCAAAATACTTTTTTTTTATAAATTGTTAACAACATTTTGTAAAGTAAATTAATAAATAATATTTTAAATATGTTTGCATTTTAATAACGAGAATGACATTTTCATGGTAATAATAAAATTCATTCATTTAGGTCATTATAATAAGGTAGGTGAATCATGAAAATACTGTTGAAATGCAAACCATATTAAATGTTCCTATAGGCTTAATTTTCTTTTAAAAATAAATAAATAATAATATTGGGGTGACCTAGACTTTATCTTGACACATTATGTAACATATAAGCTGTTCTTTTACAACAGTGGAAGTGGATGGTTACCATTAGTGTTTCCTTGGAAAACTACTTAAATTTAAGTTTATTCTTCACAAAGTGCTATCAATCAACTAGCGACATGAGGGTGAGCAGCTTATGACAAAGATATTCCTATAAACTCAGAACGAAGACGTGGGTCGACTCCATTAGATCAGTTAACGTCATGGGAGTTTGGGGTCTGTGCCGCCCCACTAGTCGTTCTTCAGAGGAAGGATCAGATAATCTACTTCACTGTGGCATTAAGTATCTGCTAACTGCCTAATGCTACGTAAATGTGCCATTTTCAGCATACGCTAACAAATTTAGGCCAGAATTAGATTTGTTTACGCATTCCCTCATCACGTGTAGTGATTGCTCCTAGACGCCCAACGCTGTCCCATTAACCGGCAACGTGTGCACAATGTGTGCGCGTGAATAATGAGCTGTGAAGCTAATGAGTACGGCAACCCACAATACATTAGTGAGAATCAAGCACTTCCCCAATGGAGAAACAGACCACCTGCAGACCGCGCATAGAAAACGAAACCTGGCGCCATTTCCGTTCTCGGTTGATCCATCATGAGCTTAAGGAGGGAGAAAGATCATTTCGTCTCAACTTTATTAGTAAACAGCCATGCATCACAAACGCTTAGCATTTGCACAATCAGTATGTCAGCGCACGCGCCGTAATTTATTCCTCTAATTGTGTATTCATCCACCGCTCCATTTGAAGATAATCTGACTTAACAGGAAGAGATAAAACTCTAATTCAAAGTCGTACATTTGACTGTTAGAGGGTCGTGTGAAACCGAGTGATATTTATCTCCGCAGAAACCCTACGTGTGTAAGATCCCGGGCTGCACAAAGCGCTACACCGATCCCAGCTCGCTCCGGAAACATGTCAAAACCGTCCACGGCCCCGAAGCTCACGTCACCAAGAAACAACGTGGTGACATGCCATCCCGACCTCATCCACCCAAGGAAAATGGAGAGAACGAAGCGGGGACCAAGCTTTCGGGACGAACGGCGGAGGAGAAACTCGAAGCTAATAGCACGACTAGAGGAGTCGAGGACTATCTGCAGGTCAAGTCCATAAAAACGGAGAACTCTATGGTAAGATGTATTGTGAATGAGGCCCAAAACAAACTCTACACAAGTATGCTTCTGGCCCGAGAAATGATTGTGTTTGATCTTTATGGATGCATAACAATGTATGGAATTTGAATAACAAGAGTCATTTTTTGCATGCCTGTAATCTGCACTCCCAAATATATTATTCATTGCTGATTAAATATACATTAAAATGTTTGTTTCCATCAGATGTTATGCTAATCCAGACATACTAACAATGCATGCTGCAGAGATCTGTCCATCTTTAACGCCTCTCTATACATTTGCTTCTTGCTATCTCTTTCCTGTTTCTCTCCCATACACTTTCCGTAAGGACAGACTTTACTGAGGTGAGCGCGGATCCTGTTTTAATGTCTTAATATCAGCTGGTTTCCACAGTCATGTATTGGGCAGTTGACAAATGACAGGATTTTGACCTCTTCTCCAGCATCAAAATATATTTGTGTACAGGAAATGAATCTGAAAGTAACTGCACATGCATTAAAAATATATATTTTCAAACTAGCAAGTTCCTACTACTTTTCAAACAAGTTTAAACAAAAAAAAATCCTGTTGGTGTCCTGATTCGCAATATTTTCAAGGATCCCAAGAGATTGGCCATTTAGAACTTGATTTTTTTTAGTCACTCAACAAGACGCTAATTGATTATTTAAGTGTAATATGTAAATTCATTACGAGTCCATTTTTAAAATACTCTCCAGTTTCCCAGGATATTTAAATTGGATTCCTATACATATTTGTTTATATTGTCTTTTCTGTGTATTTCAGCTGTCCATTTACAGCATGCATGGTGAATGTCTTGTACATGATTCTCTACTTATCATTTTTCTCTGTGGGGTTATATCATGAAAAACTCACACACAGAGCTGTAAAATCAGATTCGGGAAACAGTAAGATAATACACCTCTTCTGTCAAAGATTTGAACCCCTTCATTGTGTAATTGCCTGAGATCTGTTGGTGCACAGAGGGCTTCTAATTTCCCATGGGCTTCCACCCCAGCAATCCAGCCCAATCCCCCCACAGTCCCAATATCTAACTCTCCCGCCCGGCACTCAAGGATAAAAGCCATTAGTGGATTAATATTATACAAGTGAGACTGTTTTTGTGTCCTGAACAAATAGTGCCAGTGATCAAGCTATGATTAAGAACGGCTCCCTTCGTTCATGTGGGGATAGAATACATTTGCTTCATTCTAGAGAAGCACTGTCAAATGACGTGACAACAAAGACTTGCATACCTTATTTACGTTGAGAGCATTCCCCTTTGTGGATTCATGCCAGGCCACATGCATAATGCACAAAGAGGTTGCCATAGGAAATAACGATTTGTCAGGCACTTAACCTAGCTTTTTGAAAAGATCGTGAGGGGGATGAAAAAGACATGTTATGTGTCTAGAAGAAGGGTTTTTCCCAAACCTTGATTCAGTATGCTCATTATTTGCAATTTACACTTGGGAAAGTGATTGTAAGGGTTGTGTGTTTGCATGGTGCTGTGTATGCATTCTGTCCCTTTTAGGTCCTTCTCTCCATTGAGCTTCAAGGGTAATCAACTTTCCATCTGTCCCCCTCAGATGTATCAGTCCAGCCCTGGTGGTCAGTCATCATGTAGCAGCGAGCCGTCACCACTTGGCAGTGCCTCCCACCATGATGGTGGAGTAGAGCCGATGGGACACAGCGGGGGCAGCATGGGAGATCTGAGCACCCTGGATGACATGCCCCTCGTGGATTCCACCGTCTCCACAGGGATGTTGGGCCTCCATCTTCGGAAGAACGCCAGCCCTGCTTACAGACTCGCGCATCTGAAGCAGGAAAGGCTGAAGTCGGTGAGGGACTCATGCTCCTGGGCAAATCAAACTCCTCCTGCCCCCAGCACCAAGCTTCCACCCATCAATACTGGTGAGTAAACAAACGGAAACGAAAACTATGATTTGATCACATTTCCACCACAGATACATCCCCCAAAATTTAGTTTTTATTTCTCTAAATGCAGCTATTCTCTGATGCAGGCTCTTTATTGGAAGGTTCTGGTGGTCTGTGTGATCCAGGGCTTTCCATCTCCAGCCCACGCTTGGGCGACCTTTGTCCTGGAGAGACTACGGTTCTGAGTCAGCTGGTGGAGCGTCGTGACAGCCTCGCCAGCACTGTGAGCTCAGCTTACACCTTCAGCCGTCGTTCATCTGGAATCTCGCCTTGCTATTCCAGCCGCCGGTCCAGCCAAACCTCACAACCTGGTGGCCGTCTTAACAACATCAGCTCTGCCGACTCCTACGACCCCATTTCCACCGATTTGTCTAGAAGGTCCAGTGAGGCCAGCCAATATGGAGGACTCCACAGTCTACTCAGTCTGACTCCTGCCCAACACTACAGACTCAAAGCCAAGTATGCTGCAGCCACAGGAGGTGCTCCACCCACCCCTCTCCCTAATATGGACTGCATGAGCCTGAGGACTCGGATGGCCCTGTTAGGGGAATCCCATGAAATGGCCATGCTCCCTATCCATCCCCCTTCAGTTCCCAGAAGGAGTAGTGATACCAGCTATGCTCACCGTAGCATTTTGCCCCATGAGGTGATGGGAAACATCACTCGAAGAGCGAGCGACCCAGTCAAAAGAGTAGGCACAGAGCAGCATTCCCTCCAGCAACGTTACAACAGCATGTCCAATGTGAACCCCTATCAGTCATTAACCCCTTTTGCATCTAGTCGACACTTTTCAAAAATCAACAGCCAGTCCGAGGGTAACGTAACCCGCCACCCATATCCACCTCGACCTCCAAGCATTTCTGAGAATGTGGTGATGGAAACCATGGCAAGTGACATGGACAATCAAATTCATGGTCTTGATGATGCAGTGATGTTGCCTGATGATGTCATTCAGTACCTTACATCTCAAAATGGAGATTCTGTCCAACATGCAGAGACCACGTACCGCCACAACCCTGGACAGAGCATCCACAGCTTTGGCTCCCCACAGCAGTCCCATTCCCAGAGACGCCTAGCCTTGGTGGAGGGCAACATAAATGCAGTAACGCGACAAATTGTAGCTCCGAGCTCCCAGCAGACATTTCCAGGTTCCCCCAGTGTCACTAAAAGCCAGATGCCGGTGCAGTGGAATGAGGTGAGTTCGGGGACAGTGGATTCATCTAATGGCCAAACCAAGCAGGGATCAGGGCGGGGAAACCTCACCGCACTCCAACAAAAACAAAACGTCTGCTCTTTTCAGAACATCAACTCCAACCAACACGTTGGGCTGATGAGTCACAACCTCACTCATGCTGCCCAGCAGAGTCACATGCAACGGAATAGGGAGTTTAATTCCCAGAGGATCAACCAGAGGCAACCACTATGCCCGGCTAACACAGAGCAGGCTAACTTTCTTCATCAGGGTTCTGCTTTGAATGACATCAGTGTAGGTTTGCTAAGTTCGTCTGGTAAAATGCTGACGGCACAGTCTGGCAGCATCCAGAATAACAGGGTAAGAGCTCAGCCGGTTGCTAGTCAAAGCAATGCCATTTTTTCAAATAATCAGGGAAATTATTCCCAGACGAACATCAACCAGCAAGTCTATGGCATTCCCGCCCAGAATCCCACACTGAACGGAAACCACGTACTGCTACAGCCAAGGCCTCCTACAGAACCCTACAGCCGCCAGCTCTCAGGGCCAAAGACAACTGCAGCGCAGCAACTTGGTTACCCACAGACCAACTTTAGCCCCACATATGACACCTCCGAGGCCAGTCCTAAAAAATCGGTTGATGTGGGTGTCAACCGTACAAATACCAATGGCATGTTCTACACTGGGCAGATTCACATGTTCCATTCCAGCAGTCTGGGAATGGCAGATGCAGAGAGCACAGTCATGGCCTCTGTGGGCTCCCCTGAAACAAATCAGGTCTCCAGCACAGTGGATTCAAATGGAGCAGAGCATCCACAGATCGACTTTGATGCCATTCTGGATGATGGCGATCACTCCAGCCTCATGTCCGGAACTTTAAGCCCCACCATCCTCCGCAGCTTATCCCAGAATTCCTCGCGTCTCACCACACCCAGGAACTCATTGACGTTGCCCCCGGTACCTGTGGGAATCGGCAACATGGCCATCGGAGACATGAGCTCCATGCTGACTGCGCTCGCAGAGGAGAGCAAGTTCCTCAATATGATGTCATAGGAAAAACAGGAAGTACAAGCACAAGATTTAAAGAGACAGCTTTTAAGGTGTAGGACTTTGAACAAGGACATAATATTGCGCAAACGTTTTTTTACATGCTTTTTAAAAGTGGATTATGTATAGTATTAGTGTTAAACTTTGTTAGCATCTTTTTGTTTTGTTCAAGAAGCCATACTTTGCCTTAGACAAGTGTATGTACAGCACATATGAACAGACGGAGAATTTGATAAGCGACAGTCCTGTATTTTTATACGACTTCTGAATTGATGACATGAACACAGGAACAAGTGCCTCGCTGTGCACAAGCATATGCAGGAATCATGTTACACTAGCAGTATGGGACTATATCCTTTCTGTCCTCTTCAATGGATATAAAGAGGTTTTGTATATTCTGTAAATGAAAATGTAATATTATGCTTCCTATCCTTGTTTGTACTAGACAGGAGAGAGGTTCTAAATAAATATGCAGATAAAATATTATGAGATGTAAAAGTGTTGTTCAGAATCAGAAATCCCTCATTTTGCTTTGATTTACTGAAGACCTGAATGGAGTCACAGGAACGTAATAGTGCTCTTAAGAGACTGCAACCCTCAAGTCTGAACCAAACTCTCTGAACAGACCACACAACCAATTATCTTGGATTGTTTAGACCAATATACAGAAATAAGTTTAAACTGTCCTGTTGTACACAGATTGCCTTTACAAGGCTGGATCATGTCGATACATTTTGTACATTTCTAATGAAATACAATATTGTTGTTTTTCTACTACAGTGTTGTTTGCTTCTTCATTTTATACGCAAAACGTTCATGAAGAATATTCAACTAGGAGTTTAATGCCTTTGGTTTTATGTAAAGCCATTTACATTGCATTCAGTGTACACATCCATTCTTGCTTTCCCTGAGAATCGAACCCATAACCTTGCATTCGTAATTAGCACCATGCTTCACTGATTGAGCTACAGGAATTAAGTGTTAAGTCCTGAGTGTTAATAGATGAAGAACATAAATGCAATCTACTCTTATCCAGTGCTGGTAATGTATTTCTCTTGCTTGTATGCCATATGCAAGTCAGTAGGCAGCAGTCACATGACTTTAGAAATTGTTTTTCTTTTCATTTAATTTGAGAGCAAGCTACTTGAACTGAAAGCGTGGCTTGTGCATACTGAGCAGGTTCTGGAGTAAACCACCATGTTTTCTCAAATGAACAGTGGCAGACTGACCTCAGAGGAGCGACTGCCTAAACCACATAAAACACACACTTGAAGAAGGAAGCAGTCCAGGGACGAGGTCTTCGGAGTAAAAGCCTCAGGAACAAATGGTTTTATTCTGACAGTGAATTCAGCCGAGGCCTTGTTTGATCTCTAGTTTCTGATGGCTGGAATTTCGTATTCTCTCTGAGAAATGAAAGAGCAGGGAAAATAGCCTTAGGAGGAATAGCCTGAGGATGGAAAAGAAAAATCGGGGGAAAAGCGTTGAAGTTTGAGAGCGGACAAAAGGGATATTGTCAGAGCACGTGAAGTGGGTTGAAAGGCATTGTAAAGACGCGACCCTAGTGACCTTCTGAGAGAACTGCATCTGCCTTAACGATATAAGACAATTAAAGTATGCATGCAATCTAAAGCAATTTGTTTATAAAGATGATACTGAGATTACTTATGTCATATTTGCATGTTTTTTGATCATCATGGTCATTTCTGACATGCTATTGATTGCCAGTGACAATGTTTTTTTTACTTATTTCTGACGTAATTCCCGTAGATGGATTTTCTCTTTGTAAGAATTGTTACATCACTTACATCTCATCCTTACATCTACCTTGAAGTTACCAGGTTTATTGGTTTTACATGATGAGAGCTGAATCCATGTCATCTTTACAAGCTTGCACTTTTCTGAGAACTTTATGGCACTTCTCATGTAACTCCAAGCATGAACTGTTTTTGTGGCATTATTCCTCATCTGGATAAAAGTGAAAAGTAATGAGGCTATGAAATATTATATTCTAAAAAATAAATATATAAAATAAACATTGTACATACATGCATATGCATATATATATATATATATATATATATATATATATATATATTTGTGGGTGTGAGTGTGTGTTTATCCAGATCCAACATCTGCCATACAGATGTCCATTGTGCAAGTGGAATGCATTCGCATATACAGTACATATGCTTTTTAATTTTAAGGAATGCTTCTAGCCAAAAACACAGTCAAAACAACTAAAACTTAAGTGAGGATAGCACCATATTTAAAATTTTGACAGGAATGAAAATGAGGCTGTGAGGAAAGAAGTAGCCTGCATGCACTAAATCCCTCTTCAATCCCTTACAAAAATTAAACATGGTTTTAAACAAGTGTAGTAATCATGTTTATTTTGTGGTTACCATAGTTTACCATGTTTTTTATGTTTTTTTTTTTTTTGAGGGATAGGTGAACTGATTAACATTGTTAAGCTGATGAAATGAAAAAAATTATCTTTCAGTCCCTTACCAAAAAGTAGTATACTTCAAGTTTATTTTACTAAGTATACTTAAGTAAAGTTCAAGTACATTTTTAAAGTATACTATATGTAGCGGCGCAAAATGAACAATCCAAAGACCGCTAAGGAGCTGAGTGGAGGAATAACTTTCGTGACGCGTTTCCATTAAAAGCTTAAACGTTGTTTTATGTGTACAGCTTTGTACAGGCTTACAACGGTCAACAAAATGTGTGTTCCAGCACTCACCCCCATTCTTCCCTGCCTCCCGCACACCCCACAGGTGTTTTTAACCCCACTTAATGAATGACACTCCCATAAACATTAGATCACATGATTTTCCCATTACATGGCTCCTACATACCAGCCCCTAATTATTATAAATTAATAATTATATGAAATACCAGTAGGAGGCATTTATAAATACAAGATCTCAAAAATGCAAAAGAATATTAAAATTCTTTCTTTCCATCAATCATAAACGTTTACACATTTACAATACATCAATTCTTCATTACTGAATGAGTCCTTATAGTCCTTAAAATCCATAAAAGAGTGTCAGCACGGAGTGAGTTTACCATCAATGTGAAGTGAGAAATATGTGGCATGTCAATGTAATACGTGTAATAAGTCCGTCTCTGTGTTAAAAGTAATTCAGTTTCAGGAAAATATCAAATATCCACCTCTTGCAGAAGGCAGATTTTTGTCACTGGTCTGATCAAACGGTTTGTCTTGGTCTGAAGTCTCACTTGACGAACAAAACCTTTATTATCTCGAAATGTTTGAATCACTTTCCCCGATATCCATGAATTACGTGGTGCTGAGTCATCAACCAAAAGCACAATATCACCTGGAACGAAGTTGCGAGATGGAGATGACCATTTTTGCCGCTCTTGCAATTGAGGCAAGTACTCCTTTATCCATCGTTTCCAGAACAGATCTGATATATATTGCACCGGTTTCCATCGATGACGAACATATATATCATCCTTTTGAAAGATCCCTGGAGGTAATGATGGAGTGGTCTTTAACAGCAGCAGATGATTAGGTGTCAGTGCTTCCAAATCATTGGCGTCAGAAGATTCCTTAGTAATGGGACATCCGTTAATAATAGCCTCAGCTTCACATAGAACTGTATGAATGGCTTCTTCATCGAGAGTTTGTGTTTTTAAGGGTGGTATTAAGTACTTTCCTTACAGACTTAATCATTCTTTCCCATATACCTCCGTGATGGGAACCAGTTGGAGGATTAAAAATCCACTTTATTCCCTTCTGCAGAAGCATATTGTTGATCCGAGATTGGTTCCAGCCTTCAATTGCTTGTCTTAACTCATGTTTCGCTCCCACAAAATTTGTACCATTGTCAGATTGCATTTCCAAGACTTGTCCACGTCTGGAGATAAATCTTCGCAGTGCATTAATAAAGCAATCAGTATCCAATGATTGTACCACTTCAATATGAATAGCACGAATGGCTAAGCATGTAAAGATAACTCCGTTTCTCTTCACAATACTTTTCCTGCTCTTAATTTCAAAGGGTCCAAAACAGTCGACTCCAATGAACGTAAATGGAGGTTTATCTGGAGAAATTCTATTCACCGGTAGGTTCGCCATCTGTTGATGCACTGGAGCTGCTTGCAAACGCTTGCAGATTATGCACTTGGACAATATCTTCCTTATGACTAGACTGGCACCAGGTATCCAGTACCTCTGATGCATCCTTGATAGCATATAGTTTCGACCACCATGACCCACCTCTTGATGAATGTGTCTAAGAATAATATCCGAGATGTGAAAATCCTTAGCAAGTATAATGGGATGTTTTGTCTCTTCAGGCATAACTGCCCTACTCAAACGTCCACCAACTCTTAAAACACCATCTTCCAGGATAGGATTAAGCTTATAAATGTGACAGTTCTTTTTCACATTTTCTCCCTTTTGCAAGCTTGAAAGTTCAAAGTATTTTCTCCTTTTGCAGTAACCAATTACCGTTAAATCAGCTTTACTTAGCTCTGCCACAGAAAGCTCACTTCTGTCACATTGTGCTTAAAATTTTTCCATTTCCTCTTTTAAGTGTTGTCTTTGGTGGTTTTCATCCATGCAAGACTGCATTAAGTACGTACTTAGTGATTTCCTCTTTTGACTTAGATTGAAGAGCAATTGCCTAAATCTATGGATCCAGGCCACCGACCTCTTCAAGTGAATCCAAGAGGAGAAATACTGGATGAAGAATGTTGTAAAGTCTGTGTTCTCTATTTGTACAGCATTGACTGTAACACTTGCCTTTATCTCTGGATCATCTGGTGAGCATTCCCCCAGGTCAATATGATTAACCGGCCACTCCTGTTCAGGCAAAAAAAAAACAATTCTTGTTCTTCAGGAATGCTTCCACTCTCAAACCACTAGAAGCTATATCTGCTGGATTCATTGCAGTATTCACATACCGCCATTGTGATGATCGAGACACCTTAAGGATTTCCGAAACTCGGTTGGCAACAAAGGTTCAGTACCTAGAGACTTCATTTTTGATGTATTTAAGTACAGAAGTACTGGCGGTCCACAATGAATCCATTCGACTTGCCAACAATCTCCACAATGAATCCATTCGACTTGCCAGTGTTGCAGCGATGAGTTCCATTCGAGGTATAGATACTAGCTTCAAAGGAGCTACTCCAGCTTTCCCCATAACAAAGGCAACATGTGCTTATGAGTCAACATTATGCAAAAGCATATAAGAAACTACTCAATAACTATCTTCACTTGCATCAGAAAAGTGGTGTAATTGTGCTGTTCTTACCTCTCCGAAATCCGTTGGTTTGAAGCATCTATTGATTTTGAAGCTTTCCAATTCACGCAATCCATCCAACCACTTGATCCATGCCTAGCCTAATTTCTTCCTGCACAAATCTTGCAAGATCTTTTTTGCATATAATATTACAGGAGACAGAATTCCTAACGGATCATAGACAGAACTCATGCTAGCCAGGATCCCTCTTTTGGTCAAAGGTCTTTGCTGCAGCACGATCTTAAACTTGAAGGCATCAGATTGTATGCACCATTGTACTCCCAGGACTCTTTCCACCGGAAGTAAATCTTGTTCCAAATCCAAGTCCTTCACATGTTTTGCTCCGAATTCCTCTGGGATTTTTGCCAGAACATTTCGATTATTACTCATCCATTTTGTCAACGAAAACCCTCCTTTCGCACAAATAGCAACAAGGTTTCGATAAAGAAAAACAGCCTCTTCCTCCGAATTCATTGACAACAAACAGTCGTCCACATAAAAACTACGCAGGATTGCCTCGGTTACTTCCTTGCCGAAGTCTTTATTGTCTTCAGCACACTGTCTGAGGGCAAAGTTTGCACAACCGGGTGATGAAGTAGCACCAAAGAGATGCACAACCATACGATGTTCGACCATATTCCGCGTAAGGCCACCATCGGGCCACCAAAGAAATCTTAACATGTCTGTATCATCTTTTGGTACCCTCACCTGGTAAAACATGGCTTCGATATCAGCTGTGATCAGAACTCTTTCCTTCCTGAATCTGGAAATCACCCCGATCAAAGAACTGGTGAGATCCAGACCCTGTAACAATTGGCTATTTAAAGAAATACCTCGAAATGTAGCACCACAATCAAAGACAACCTGAAGCTTTCCCCTTTCTCGGGTGATGGACACTGTGATGGGGTATGTACCATACCTTCCAATCGCCATGTCTTAAGTCCTCCGTTGGCACTCTCTCTGCGTAACCTTTAGAGATAAATGTCTTTCATGACAGCGGAGTATTCAGAATGAAATGAAACATCCCTCTTTAACCTTTTCTTTAGGTTCAGAGCACGCTGTTCAGCAATTGTCCTGTTGTTTGGCATACAAACATTTTTCTTCCTCAGAGGTAAACCAATAGTATAATGCCCATCTACGAGCTGTAACGAGTTTGTTACCACCTCAATGATTTTGTGATCTTCTCTTGAAAGCCCAACCTGTTCGTTTTCGTTACACTCTGGAAAATCAACCTTGAATTGTTGCTGCCCCAACTCTCCCAAGTTTGAAACTGAAATACAATTGACCGTAGTGTCAGGATACTTAAAGGCAGACTGGTCACCACCATCTTCTCTTAGTGGACCATTTACTGTCCATCCCAACCTGGTTTTAATTGCATATGGTCTGTTGTTGACACTGCAGATCACTTGAATCGGCTCCATAACCCTTGGGGCATTGATTCCTATAAGAAGTTCAACATCAGAGTCAATTTGGGTAGATGTGAAGTATACTTGGATGTTTAAGATTACACACTTTACATGAAAGGCGACTTCTACAATCTTTACTGATGTGCCCTGTGCACATACAGCCAAAACAGACACCATACTCTTTTAAGAATGCAATCTTCTCTCTATGGCTCCTCTTTTCCAATAGAGGGCACAACTCCAAAGCATGTCCACATCTGCAAAAGAAACAACTCTTGTTGCTGGGTATTATTTCTTTTTTTTTGGTTCCAACTTTGGACTTATTTTCCATTTCTGTGACGGTAGTAGCAAAAATGCTGGCAACTTTTTATAATCTCCTTTGGATGATCCCTGGTATATTGTTCATGAAAATATAAGCGATCGCTAGAGCTTTCAGTTTTACGCTCCACACAACTTTCAAAAGATTTCATAAAGGCATGATATTGCAGAGGGTTTCCATCAAACACTTGAATTTCCCTTTTCGGCAAAGATGACAAACACTGTTGTTGAATCAGTAAAGATGTTATTTCATTTTGCTTATCCATAATATGGAGAACTTGATCCTTATTTCCTGGACATAACCACTTGGATTGGTTTTACTTAATTTTGAGATCTTCATATTCTGGGAATAAATTATGTTAGAAACGTTCCCCTTTGGCTTGGCACCTTCACTTCAATCACCACTCATAGAAGAAACAATTTATTGCGTCTCAGCTCTAAGAGTAAACGAATTTGCATCAGCACTGAGGAGCTGTGTTGCCTGTTGTCCTTTATCAAAATAGGGATTCGTTACATCAGAACGATGAGTCACATCACATTTAACACGATGCACACTAGAATCTTTAAGCACTTTCACTTTTGCCATAGTTGCAGCAATCTCCATTCGCAATTCAAAATCCTCTTTCTGTTTCCTTAAGGTATGTTCCTTTTCTTCAATTCCATGTTTTTCCTTCATTAAATTTTGACGTACCAGCAATGCTGCAATGTCAGCCTCTGTCTTAATGCAGGCCGAAGAAGTTGTTGATGTGGTTGAACTTCTTGTGGGAGCACTATGTTGACTTGATCCTTTACTTCTTATATTAGAGATACTGTCACTTGACTTTATATCATCTTGATTTTGCATGGAAATTTGAGGCATATTCTGGGTTTCTGGATCATTCGTAGGGCATTATACGGTTTTAAACTGTTACGGGAAGTCGTGGCCTAATGGTTAGAGAGTCAGATTCCCAATCGAAAGGTTGTGAGTTCGAATCCCGGGCTGGAAGGAATTGTAGGTGGGGGGAGTACATGTACAGTGTTCTCTCCACTCTCAATACCACGACTTATGTCCACCGAACCCCCAACTGCTCCCCGGGCACCCCATCATAAATGGCTGCCCACTGCTCCGGGTGTGTGTTCACAGTGTGTGTGTGTGTGTTCACTTCGGATGGGTTAAATGCAGAGCACAAATTCAAGTTCAAATTCAACCTTCAAGTTCAGACTGCACAGCTGAGACGTTCTCATTTTTTACATTTACTTTTCTTTTTCGTTCTTTCTGAAGTTGCTCAAGTTTATAAGTCAAAGCCTTTGCTGTGAGTTGAACTTTTCTTCTACATTTGTCCTGTTCAAGTTCAACATCTGCACCGGTTTCAGTCTCACTCATGACTGAAGCACGCACACAACGTGTCTAAATATGACACACAAGCAAACAATTCAAACACCACATATCATTGAATATGCATCAAAACTTCAATAGACTCACAAAAGCCCAGCAGTCTAAACAACGATTCACCAAACACACTCCAACAGTGCGGCTAAATGCAGCATAAGACACTTCCCAAAACAAGCAGACACAATCCAAATCAACGCATATTAACAGATATTTCAACCCCAATAGATTTGCAAAAGCCCAGCAGTCTAAACAACGATTCATCAAGAACACTCCAACAGCGCTGCAACAATCGTAAACAAACTGCAAACTGCCAAACCGTTTCAAATAATCCGAAAACACAAGCAAATACGTGAAAACCCAATGTCCTACCAGTTAAACAGCGGCAAACCAAACATATACGAAGCTGTAGATCCTGCTGCCTTGAACATCCAATTGTGTGATGATTCTTAGCAGCAAACGTATCCAAAGACATCGGTCCCGTTGCTTTGGAAGTCCAATGTTCACTTGTCCAGTCTAAGCGTAAGGGCCTGGCTCCTGAATCCAAAGTAAACGTTTTCACGTTCTCAAACAAACAGTTTTGTTGACTAACTTGTAGCGGTGCAAAATGAACAATCCAAGGAGCTGAGTGGAGGAATAACTTTCGTGACGCGTTTCCATTAAAAGCTTAAAGTTTTATTTGTACAGCTTTGTACAGGCTTGTAACAGTCAACAAAATATGTGCTCCAGCACTAACCCCCATTCTTCCCTGCCTCCTGCACACCCCACAGGTGTTTTTAACCCCACTTAATGAATGACACTCCCATAAACATTAGATCACATGATTTTCCCATTACATGGCTCCTACACTATATGTAGCAAGTATGCATATATCAGTGTTCTAGTAGTATACTTGTAAGTGTACTGTTCCAATACTCCTTGGGACTAAATTGGCCCACTTTCTAGTATATAAAAATATACTTTTAAGTATACTTTAAGTATAACAGTAGCAAACTTTGAGTAGACAACTAGTTTACCTCTATGTCTGTAATTTGTAATGCTATTATACTAAAAGTGAACTTATATGTGTACTGATAGTTTACTAATTAAATACTTTGTACACTTTGAAGTATAGTCTCAGTAAACTACTACTTTAGTAGTTTTATACTGCAAGTATACATATATATGTATTATATTATTATTAATAATATAAGTATTCTTTAAGTGAACTTGACATCATACTTTAAATATACTATGTCCTTTTTTAGATTCTGAACATACAAATCATCCAAAAAAATAAACATAAACCGTTAGTCTAGTTAAATACAAAATGGCGTCTGACCTGACGTGAAGGTAAATACTGACGTTTCTCTTAAAAGTATCTCAAACAGTGTCACTTGAAACTTTATATGGGACAGGAATAGAGCCTCCATTAACTTCCCCTCAGAGTCCAAGAGCTGCAGAGAAAGACAGACGGATATAATAGGAGAAGGAGAGCGTGGGCTTGTGGGATTTGGTAATGGTGTGTGTTGAGAGCGGGGCTCGGGAGATCGCTGAGCTAACGATGCTGTAATGTAGTGCTGCTGTCCGCGTGAGCAGCGGTGTGACGGATTGTGTGAGCAGCGAGAGCAGACCGGAGAACTACACACACACACCGGCAGATCAATCAGTTAAAGACACGGGCAGAATCAGACGCTAATTAACAGACTGCAGGCCGAGACGCCGCCGCTAGTGAGCGCACTGGGCCAGAGATTAGCATTTTTCAAAACAAAAAAAACACATTGGAAATGACGTCACCGTTTTTAGCTATTATATAGATTTACTTAGTCGTTTATCTCGGATTCCCTTAGAAATGTCATCATTTATGTCCATATGCACATTTTTCCAAGAATAAACAATTCTGATTCCAACTGAAGCTAAAAAACACTCATGACATGGCCTTAAAAAATATTTCATAAAATTCAGTTTTTACAGATTATATATTGATATTTCAAATGAAGCTTTGGAAGACTTGTGGCCTTAGCTACACTATGTTTCTAAAAACATATCCTACATCAACAATTTTTTTAATACATTTAAAAATATGTTTTAATATTTTTATTTTAGTTTTTATGTTTGAGCTTATATATCTCTATTATCATAACAGTCTGAGTGATTCTGATTCCTGAACAGTAAACTTTGAAGTGTCAGCTTTGTGAACATGTTTATTACGTATCTGGTCAGAAAGAATCATGAGTAGAAACCTTTTTATTTTGGGTATGTAATTTCTGTCTCCATGCCGAAAAATGGGGTTGACCTGTAAGGGGTTAAACTCAACACAACAACGTATTCCGATACAACAGGAATAAAGTCATGCATTCAAGTCATTTCTTGATTAATATGTAATTCCCAGCGCACGTTATTCAACGTAGATTTAAGCCATCACTATAATGAAAAGGAGAGCAAAATAGAAAATACAATATTACTTTAATTATTATTATGACTATAGTGAAAAATAAATAATACATTTAAACAAATTAAATATCACCACTATTCATCTTTGCACCAATAAATAGTGCAACACTTTGTTTTCTACCAAATAATATTTAATAATATCTAATTATTATATTAAAATGTAACCTGGAAAGGTTTTCGTGACCTCTCACAATATCTCGGCAAAAATCTTACGATTTATTCCTGGAAAATGATGCATGATGGGATACACTAAGCTAGATAATGTGGAGGAATACTGAGATTAAAGATGGAAAACATTTTTTTTTTAAATGCTTTACTTTATTGTAACATAGGCTATATCATAAAATATTTATATTAGTGCAACCAGTATTACAACATAATTATTGTAACTTATTTGTAACATTTGAAATGTTAATTCAGTGCAGTATTCACTGTAACTTTGACATTGCTACATTTTAGTGCAATAGAAATGATGTATATGTATATAACAAAATGCACTATATTATCTCACTGGCCTCTATTGATGTCATCAACATATTTACTCATTGCATGACCACAATCAGCAAAACTGAATAATTAGCAATATAATGGGGACCAAAAATCTTTCATAATTTCTCATCATTTTTCCATAATGCAGAAAATGCACCAAGACACCAGTCAGCACCATTTTTCAAGCTTTATAAATGAATCCCTTCTTTACGGTCGGTCACTATTGTAACTCAAGCATGGGTTGATCTCTTGCTCCTGACCTGCGGTACGCACTCACACACAAACCGTCTTCTGTCAGTGTCCAGAAACTCAGAAAACATCAAAGACAGATCAGATTCTGCTTTCATCTGACCACATGTCCAGGTTACTGCCGATGTCGTTATGAAGCTACAAAACTCTAGAGATTAAACTTTCTCTTGTTTCTGCATGTTAGAAATTATTTCATGTATTTAATTATTTCAAAATATAATAATAGAAATATTATTATAGAACAGCAGAACTGTTGGCGTTTGCTGGATCGATGTGAGCTTAAGTGCAATTTGGTTCAATTCAGTTCTGGAAAAAGAAAAGAAAAAGTTTTTAATTCAGTGAATTTAAGTATTTGAGTGTCCCAGCATAACACTTGTGCTGTTTTGGTCTCATCCACTTGTAGAGGTGAAGTGCATTTAAAGTGTTTTGTGAATTAAAATGCAAATTAAAAGAATAAACGTTTGATCCTAGAGACCTATTTATCTACATATACACACACACACACACACACACACACACACACACATATAATTTCTTTTTTATTTATGAACCATTATGCTAAATATTTTAATAGCTCTAAAATAGGCTGAAATAATAAATAAATCATTTATTTAAGTTACATTTTTAGTTTTATATATATATATATATATATATATTTTTTTTTTTTTTTTTTTTTTTTTTTTTCATTAACCATTAGGCAAAATATTGTGGTATATCTAAAATAGGCTGAAATAATCAAACATTTATTTATTTTTTTGGCCAATCAGAACCAGGGTGTTTTAGCCTGTGATCCAGTAAAGATTTATTCAGGACTTTATTTCAGGGTTTGTGGATCTTCTGTCCCACTTCCCCAGCTCTGTGTCATTATTACTGTAAGACGACATTCACACGGCCCGTTTTATTCTTCTTTGATGGATCATGTGCTGGAATCCTTGATAGGTCATTCATTTCACTATAATAATAACATGTAAATTTCTCCTCTGGACTCCAGCTTGGGTTTGAGGAAAATCTAAGTTCATTTTTGAGTCATTATAAGTCCAGAAACATATTGTATGCAAGAGTATATAGTATATAATAACACTGCATACTTCACTTGTATTATTACAGAATTACAGTCTGACTGTTGAATCTCAGAAAAACCTGCCACGTTACATTACACCCAAAAAGTCCTTTTATTTATGTATATAATAATCATTATTAGTGTGTTTTTCGTTTAGATAATGAGTGAAACTTTGTTTTTTTTAGCATTTCTTATGCTGTTGCACTCTTGATGAATCACTGTGTAATATTTTTCATTTGTAAGTTACCCTGGATAAAAATGGTCTGCTAAAACAATAAATGTAAATGTATTTTTATATTATTATTAATATTATTATTACATTACAGTAAATATCATTGTGGAGGAATGTGCTTATTTATTTATGTATTTATTTAATAATGCAATATATCTTAAAAGTTCTGAGTGTGTTATAATATTATTAAAAAATATGTATTTTTTTGTGTGTGTTAATCACTGTGTAAAATACCTTAAAAACTCCAATAAAATATATATTATTATTATAGCCAATTTTGCATTAGAGTAATAAAAAAAATGGGGAGGGATATTTTTATTGTCTCTGTATTAATCACTAAATATCTTAATCTTAAAATAGTCTGAAATAATGATTTCTTATTTATTTAATTATTTTCTGCATTACATTGATGAGAATTAATGTTATGCTTTAGATTTGTTGATTGATTGATGGATTTATGCATTAATCACCGTGTAAAATATCCTAATAGTTATAAAATAGACTAAAATAATAATGTTTTTGCAACAAGACAAATTGATAGACATAGCCTAATTTATTTCATCCATTTGTTTATTTGTTTTCAATTTTGAGGTGAAATATGAGCTTCACGTGTTCTTTGTGAGATTAAACTGAATTGTTCACTGAAACAAGATGCTGAATTATAATCCACAGACAGATGCATTGGAAAGCAGTGTTTGCTGCTGTGGAGCTCTACAGGATTCAGAAACGCTCTCATCTCAGCTGACAGCACTCGAACCCTGACGAGCTATTGTGAGAGCTAATTAATGAAGAGAGAGAGAGAGAGAGAGAGCTTCTGGTGGCCTGCTCTCTCAGATCTCTCTCTCTCTCTCTCGGTCTCAGAGACACTCCTTCAAGCAAAGCCCCGGAGAACCAGGCTCCTGATCCACACGAACATCGACAGGTTGACTGAAAGACTGCTGATGAAAGGGAAAGACGCCTTTAAAGCAGCTGAAGCCCTCAGAGGTTCCTCATCAGGCTGATGATCTGAATGAAGACGGCGAGCCGAGTCTTTAATCTATCACTCGGACAGATTCTGGGTGTTCGTCTCTGGTGCCATCATGACACTGTAATGTCATGTCTCTTCACCTGCTGTTAAAAGAAAACCGCATGTGGCACATTAAACTATTATGATACTCCAGATCGTTAATAGAGGCATACTTTATTAGACATGAACATAATCTGACTGAACGAGCCACATTCTGTGCTTTTGTAAAATAAAGCAGTAAACAACAAAGCATGTTTTCAGTAATGAGAATTGTGCAGGGATGTGCGTATTTATTTATTCAGCATTAATAACAATGCAGAATATCTTAATAGTTCTAAAATAGACAGGAATAATAATTTCTTGTTTACATATATATATATATATATATATATATATATATATATATATATATATATATATGCATTAAAGCAATGATTTAAAATGTAAAATTTATTTATTTACTTGTTTAGTTTTGAATTAATCACTAAACAAAATATATTTATAGTTCTAAAATAGGCTGAAATAATCATTTCTGATTTCTATATTACTGTATATTCTTTTTTTATTATTATTATTATGTATTTTCTTTAATTACAGTACAGAGAATTGCAGGGATATGCTCTATTTATTTATTTAGATAGTTCAACAGGCTGCACGTTTCACCTTACATTATGTTAAACCGACTTAAAAAGAAAAGTAGTTTAATCTCTTAAAAGATTTTTCTTTAAAAAATAAAAGTAAATCTGGTGCATTATGAAAAACGTCATTTTGTTTGTTTTTTTAAAACAGTGAAAAGATGCAAATATTAAAGGGGGAAAATTAGTAGCAGTGATGTAAACTTTTGAACTGGATAATTTGTGTAAATTGTGATAAAGCCTATATATATATATATTATTTTTCAAAGTTTTTAATTATATTACTGGAGTATTTTTCAGTGTAGGACACAACTAAGATATTAAAGAGATCATTTAAAATCTAAAATATTTACTAAAATTCCTCAAAAAATGTTTCAAATGTTTCATACTTTGGAACAGCTTAAATATTCACTGACAAGTGAATAAATATATTTAAGTTATTTTTGTTTTAATATAAAAATATTTTTTTAAATATTTAAAATAAAAATAAAAATTTGTAATCTGACACCCCACCAAGCCGGAATGATATCGCTGGAGGTCAGACGCAAGCTAATGAAGTAATGCAGTAGCTCTCTCTAAGGGGATTTTTTCAAAATCCTTTTGCACATTTTATTTATGTTCAGTAGTTTTTTCTAGCTCAAGAAAATACATACTAATAAAATGATTTATTATTAAGGTCGCCTGTTGACTGCTGTATATAAAACCCCTTCAATAGTTACTAGGCTGGCCACCCCCTCATTTAGTTCGGGAGTTCGTAGCGGGTTCGCGAATCATTTGAGTCATTTCGGGAGTTCGGAGCGGGTTTGCGAATCATTTGAGTCAGTTTGGGGATCGCGAATCATTTGAATCAGTTCGGGAGTTCGTAGCGGGTTCGCGAATCATTTGAGTCATTTCGGGAGTTCGGAGCGGGTTTGCGAATCATTTGAGTCAGTTTGGGGATCGCGAATCATTTGAATCAGTTCGGGAGTTCGTAGCGGGTTCGCGAATCATTTGAGTCATTTCGGGAGTTCGGAGTGGGTTTGTGAATCATTTGAGTCAGTTTGGGGATCGCGAATCATTTGAATCAGTTCGGGAGTTCGTAGCGGGTTCGCGAATCATTTGAGTCATTTCGGGAGTTCGGAGTGGGTTTGTGAATCATTTGAGTCAGTTTGGGGATCGCGAATCATTTGAATCAGTTCGGGAGTTCGTAGCGGGTTGGCGAATCATTTGAGTCATTTCGGGAGTTCGGAGTGGGTTTGCGAATCATTTGAGTCAGTTTGGGGATCATGAATCATTTGAATCAGTTCGGGAGTTCGTAGTGGGTTCGCGAATCATTTGAGTCAGTTTGGGAGTTGGGAGCAGGTTCGCGAATAATTAAAAAATAGAGTGTTAAAATAATAAAAATAAAAGATATGAATTATTTATTTATTTTTTTTACGTCAGGCATCACATGTACCATTCACCAAAAATCCCAGAATGAATTGCACAAAGCAAATAGTTACAAACAAACCATACATCAATGGAAAGATAATTTATTCAGCTTTCAGATGATGTATAAAAAAAAATGTATGATCATTCTGACTGGTTTCGTTGGTCTCTTATTTGTTTTAATGTGTGATTAATGTTGTATGTTCTCAACATTTCTATGTTGCAAAACAGCATTAAAACAATTATTTTAAGTTCTTAATAACAATTACTGGAGTATTAAAAACTTTTTTCCAGCAGAAGATTTAGATTTTTTTTTTCTCAGTGTAGACGCAATTGAGATATTAAAGAGCTGATCAGTGATTTCTGGTTCCTGTGGTCTGAAGCTCAGACGAGTCAGAAACAGTAGCCAGAGGCAGACGAGACTCATGGCAAAAGCTCACAAAAGTGATGGAGATCCTGCAAATTTAAAGCGGAGGCCCTCAGGGGCCGATTTTAAGACTTATTAATATCTCATGGCTCTGTCCCACTGACTTCTGCCCTCCTCATTATAATACGACAGCAGTCAGCCAATCAGAGCGTGCGGCTGATGCCGGGGTCAGGAGGGCGGGTCTGGTGAATATTAATATTCCTAACTGCATAATTCTGTAGTGCCCAGAGGTCAGCGATGGGGGGGACGTCTAACCAACACCAGGAGAACCAGAGCCAGAGAAGACTACAGAAGCTGTGTGTGCTTTCATTATAAACCCTAGTGAGCTCCCTACCTAGACAGCATCTTAAGGTATCATAGAGTCCTTCTAAAGTACCTTCTTTTAGTCAGTCAGGCATCATTTATTTCATCAAAAATCTCAGAATGCACTGAAAAAAAGCTCAGTAAACATATTAGATAATGAGTGAGTAAATATATCTAAAAATAGTTTGTAAAAACATTTTATTTCTTAAATAGTGTAAAACAAATTGATTAAAAAAAATTAATATAAAGTAAGGCATTGCATGTATCTATAGAGTTATAAATATACTTAGAAATATATCAACATTTTGATTTAACAAAAATATAAAATAATAATAATTATAAAAAAAAAATATTTAAAAAAAGAAATTATTATTAAAATTTAAGAAATATTTTTTTAAATACGTTAAAATAATAATAAGTTTATTATATCTTGAAATCAAATTATATAAAATGTCTGATATTGTGAAACATAAACATGAAAAATAGTACAAATTATGAGACAAAATGTTGGAATTACCTTTTCTATTTTTCATCCTATAATATCTTTTTTATATGGAAAATATAGATATAAACTTGCCTTCTCAGGCTTATTACAGTTAACTATAACTAAGATTAAAACTATAACCATAAAACATTAAAAAACATTTGAAATAAACATTAACTAAATTAAAACAGAGAACTTAAACTTTTTTTATTTCAGCTGGTTATCAAGGCAACACGTCTCATTTTTGTTAACTAAGTACTAAAATAAGTCAAACTAATAATTTTTTTATAAGCTATAATTATAGACAAAGAAATTAGACAAAAAAAAATTAATAAGACTGAAAAGTAAAGACAAAATATAAAATAGAAACTAATAAATGAAAATTCATGAAAACTATACAGTAATATTTAAAAATAATAATATTAAAAATCATTATAATAAAAATATTCACTGAAGAATAAATAAATGCATCAAAAAATTATCTTAATTATAAATATATATATTTTTAAAGTTAAGCATCATATGTATCCTTCAGAAAAAAAAAAAAACATTAGCACAAACCCGCCCAAAAAACTAAAAAATATTGCTTTACATTATTTATTTATTTTTTTAGTTTTTGAGTACCTTGAATATCACTTTATAAATAATTTATTATTTATTAATGCAGTGCATTATTTAATTTAATGAAATACTGGGGAAAAAAAGAAACAGGGTTATTAATAATTATATATACTAATAATAATAATAATAAATACTAAAATAAGTACAAGTTAACATAAAATAAACATTAACTGAAATAAAATAAAACAAACTTTTTTAGTTACTTATTTACTTATAGGTTATTTAATTATTAGTTGAACATGAGGCACTAAAGTAACTTAAACTAAAATATAAATTAGTAAAAACGGTTACTTTTTTTTAAATGCACAAAACACAATTATTAGAAATGTAACAAAAATCTAAATGAAAACATTTAAAATAAAAACTAATTCAATGAACAAAAACTACAATAGCTTCTCAATTATACTTAAAAAAATAATAATAACTCACTCTGTTTATAAAAATAAACAGCACAAAACCAAACTGAAAAGTATTACACAAAACAATAATGAAGAAGAATCATTTCTTATGTATATATTTGTTTCTATGAGTTCAACAGGACCAGGACAAATGATTCAGTTCTCCTCATCCATAAGTGGCACAGTTTTTCTGTCCCTAAAACTATTTTTTTTTATTCTGCCAGTGATTTTTCGCCGTGGCCCGCGAGACGATTCCTGGACTCTGGGTCTGTCAGTGTCATGAAATAATTACACATAAATATTCATGCCATGTTTCTATGCAAAATAGCATCTGTTTTTGAAATAATGTACCATCTGTTTTGGGGACTTTTAGGGACAATTGTGATAAAGAGCTCTTGTGATACGCATTATCCATTTTGATCTGAAGAGACGCGCTGTTTGGATGTCGAGACGTGTTTCAGTAATAGATCATCCTAATCATGTCATGAAATCCTTATCAAACAAGTGGAGAAATTCACTTTCCAATGCTTTTCTTCATTTATGTCTTATTTTCACTATTTCAACACACTCAAACAAAACAAACTCTGGGGTTTTAATACATACATATATATATTTATTATTATTATTATTATATTTTTAAAAAGCATATATATATATATGTATATATATATATATATATATATATATATATAATTATTTATAAAAAAATTAATTATTGTATTTATTTATTAATATATATTTTTCATTGCTAGATCGTGTTAGTTAATGTCATGGTCTTGTCATGATCCTGTCTCTATCTCTCTCTTCTTCTCCCTCTGTCTCCCCCTGCTGGTTTTTCCCCTCCTGTCTCCCTCGCTCTTCGCTTCTGTGTCACAGCTGTCTTCACTTCTCATTAAGATAATTCCCCTCCACCTGGTTCTCATCTTGCCTTGTTATTTGGGCTACTTCTACCCTCTCGTTCCCGTGTCTCATTGTCAGATTGTTACTTCCGTATGAAGCCGTTGCCTTTGGCGTCCGTGTTAGCTGTTGGTCTCGTCCTGTCCTGTCTAGTTGGGGTGAAGTTAGTTGTCTACTATCGTTACCTGTACATCTCTGTGCTCACCCATTATACCCCACAGAACCTTACCTGCTGTTCTTCGCCGCGACCGCTCCGCTCTGCGAGCTCCGATCCCCGGCTCTCCCCTGAGCCCAGTCAAAGCCTCCATCTCGCCAGCCTTCTGGCTGTTCCTGCCACGGAGGTTTCCTGTGTTAGTTTAACCCAGCCTTCGGGTCTTCCTTAGTTTTCATCTTTGTACTCCTTAGTTGGATTTTCCTGTGGTTTTCCTTTGTTGGATTAAAGACTGTCATTTTGCCCTCGCATTTGAGTCCTCTCTCTTCAATACCCATCACAGAACAATCTGACCACGATGGACTCAGCGAGTGGCAGTCCGTTCCAGACCGCCGTTGAGCACCAGGGCGTCCTCCTCGGGAGGCATGAGGAGGACATCTCCGCTACCCGACACGCCGTCGGTTCCTTGGCTGCCCAAATGTCCGAGCTGTCCAGCCAGGTCCACAACCTGCGTCTCCAGCCTTCCGCCTCTTATTCTCCTCCGGGTCAGACGGAGCCTCGGATAAACAATCCTCCGGTCTATTCGGGTGAGCCAACTCAGTGCCGCGCTTTCCTTACCCAGTGTGAGGTGGTTTTCTCGCTCCAGCCCGTTACATATGCTAAGGAGAGGGCCAAGGTGGCTTTCGTTCTGTCACTCCTCCACGGGCGGGCTCGCGAATAGGGAACGGCCAACTGGGAGACGGAGGCAGAGTGCACCTCAACCTTTGAGCGCTTCAAGGAGGAGATGATCCGGGTCTTCGACCGTTCCGCCTACGGAGAGGAGGCGTCCCGTCGGCTTTCCACACTCCGGCAGGGAAGACGATCCGTGCCGGATTTCTCCGTTGAGTTCCGGACCCTCGCTACCACCTGTGGGTGGAACCAACCCGCACTGACTGCTCGCTTCCTGGAGGGCTTGTCTCCAGAGGTGCGGGACGAGGTCCTCGTCCGTGAAATCCCCGCCCGGCTCGACGACCTTATCGACCTGGCCATCCGGGTGGAGAGACGGTTTGATCAGCGCCGTCGTGCTCATCGCCTAGAGGAGAGTCTCTTCTCGCCGCCTCGAGTCAGCCCCTCCCACTCAGAACCGGAACCCATGCAGCTGGGTGGCCTGCGTATTTCGCCTAAGGAGCGTCAGAGGAGGATCTCTAACCGCCTCTGCATGTACTGTGCTAGTGCCTCTCACTTTGTGTTTTCGTGTCCGGTAAAAGCCAACGCTCGCCAGTAGGAGGAGGGTTACTGGCGAGCGCTACCACTAAGACCATTCCTTCCACTTCCTGCACGATACTTCCAGCGCATCTCCAGTGGGCGGGGTCGTCAGCCTCCTGTGCGGCCTTGATCGACTCTGGGGCCGAGGGAAACTTTTTGGATGAGAAGTGGGCGCTCCAACAAGGTATTCCGCTCACACCGCTAAGAGACTCCACCTCTTTATTTGCCCTTGATGGCAGCGCCCTACCTAGGGTACAGAAACAGACTATCCCATTAACTCTAACCATTTCTGGCAACCATAAAGAGACAGTTTCCTTTTTAATTTTTCAGTCTCCATTTACCCCTTTAGTACTGGGGCACCCGTGGTTAGAACTTCACAATCCACACATTGACTGGGCTAGGGGGTCTGTTTTGTCTTGGAAGTTGTCATGTCATGTTAAGTGTTTAGCCTCGGCTGTTCCCCCCGTGTCTTCTGTTTCTGTGTTGCAGGAGGAGACGGGAGATCTGACTGGGGTTCCGGAGGAGTATCACGATTTGCGAGGGGTTTTCAGCCGTTCTCGAGCCATGTCTCTTCCGCCCCACCGTCCGTATGACTGCGCTATTGATCTCCGCCCGGGGACCACGCCCCCTCGGGGTAGGCTCTATTCTCTTTCTGCTCCGAACGGGAGGCTTTAGAGAATTATTTATCTGAGTCTCTCAGCGCCGGCACAATCGTTCCGTCCTCGTCGCCTGCCGGCGCCGGATTCTTTTTTGTTAAGAAGAAAGACGGTTCTTTACGCCCATGCATTGATTATCGGGGGCTGAACGACATCACGATTAAGAATCGTTACCCCTTGCCACTGATGTCCTCAGCCTTCGATATCCTGCAGGGGGCAAAGGTCTTTACCAAAGCTCGACCTACGTAACGCCTACCATCTCGTACGCATTCGGGAGGGGACGAGTGGAAGACCGCCTTTAACACGCCCCTTGGCCACTTCGAGTATAGGGTCCTCCCCTTCGGATTGGTTAACGCCCCCGCTGTCTTTCAGGCTCTGATCAATGACGTCCTTCGGGATATGCTCAATTTATTCGTTTTTGTCTATCTCGATGACATTTTGATTTTTTCGCCCTCTCTCCAGGTTCATGTGCAGCACGTTCGCCGCGTTCTCCAACGTTTGCTTGAGAATCGACTCTTTGTTAAGGCCGAGAAGTGCTCCTTTCATGCTTCGTCTATAACGTTCCTAGGCTCCGTTATCTCAGCAGAGGGGATCAGTATGGATCCTACCAAGGTCCAGGCCGTGCTCGATTGGCCCGTCCCTGAGTCTCGTGTCTCGCTACAGCGCTTTCTCGGTTTTGCTAATTTTTATCGCCGCTTTATACGCAACTTCAGTCAAGTGGCCGCGCCACTCACTGCCCTCACTTCGGTTAAGTCTCGTTTCAGTTGGTCCGGTTCTGCGCAGGAGGCGTTTGACCGGCTAAAGACCCTTTTTACGTCCGCACCCATCCTCCGCACCCCAGATAGCTCAAGACAGTTTATCGTCGAGGTCGATGCCTCCGAGGTGGGGGTGGGAGCCGTTCTTTCCCAGCGGTCAGCGTCGGATAATAAGATACACCCTTGCGCGTACTTCTCCCACCGCCTTTCCCCCGCTGAGCGTAATTATGATGTCGGGAATCGTGAGCTCCTCGCCATCCGCCTGGCATTGGGTGAGTGGCGGCAGTGGTTAGAGGGATCCTCTGTTCCTTTTATGTTTTCACGGATCATCGCAATTTAGAATACATTCGCTCCGCCAAGAGATTGAACTCGCGTCAGGCTCGCTGGGCCCTTTTCTTTACGCGTTTTTGATTTTGTCATTTCTTACCGTCCGGGCTCTAAGAACGGTAAACCAGATGCGTTGTCTCGACTCTTCGATCCCTCGATCGGCCGCACCCCCCGGGAGGAGATTATCCTTCCGGTCGGGGTGGTGGGGGCTACGGTCTGGGGGATCGAGAGACAGGTTAAACGCGCTCTCTCTCACGTCGCTACTCCCCGTAACTGCCCTAGGGGCAGCCTCTTTGTCCCAATTCCCACACGATTAGCGGTTCTTCAATGGCCCATTCTTCTAGACTAGCGGTTCATCCCGGTGCTCGAGGCACTGTCGCATTTATCCGCCAGCGTTTCTGGTGGCCCTCTTTAGAACGCGATGCGCGCCGCTTTATCGCTGCCTGCTCTGTCTGTGCCCAAACCAAAGCAGGCAACTCTCCGCCTGCTGGTCTTCTCCGACCGCTACCTGTTCCCTCTCGCCCGTGGTCCCATATAGCTCTCGACTTTATCACCGGTCTTCCGTCCTCAGCCGGCAAGACTGTCATCCTGACGGTAGTCGACCGCTTCTCAAAATCGGCGCACTTCATTCCTCTTATCAAACTGCCCTCTGCGAAGGAAACGGCCCAGATTATGATTGATAATGTGTTTAAAGTATCACGGGTTGCCCACCGACGTCGTGTCCGACAGGGGTCCGCAATTCGCCTCGCAGTTCTGGAGAGAATTTTGCCGTCTCATAGGGGCCACTGCTAGCCTTTCCTCGGGTTTTCACCCACAGACTAACGGCCAGGCCGAGCGAGCCAATCAGATTGTTGCCCGCATGCTCCGCAGTCTAGCCTTTCGCATCCCTCATCTTGGGTCGAACAGCTTTCCTGGCTGAGTATGCTCATAATTCCCTCCCCTCCTCGGCCTCTGGTATCTCTCCCCTTTCAATGTTGCCTCGGCTATCAACCGCCCTTATTTTCGTCCCAAGAGACCGATTCTCACTGCCCGTCCGTTCAGACCTTTATCAGTCGCTGTAAACGAACCTGGAAGAGGGTGAGATCCGCACTTTGTCGTTCTAAAGAGACGAATGTGCGTGGCTGCCAATAAATCGCGTGTCAAGAGTCCTCGCTATGCCGCGGGTCAGAGGGTTTGGCTTTTC
>NW_020525154.1:27500-64183 GCF_003368295.1 Carassius auratus | reverse complement strand
CGAACCTCTATTAAACGTGAAACAGAAACAATGAAAGCAATGAAAAAAATACAAATCTTCACAATTTTTCTGTGCACAATATGTGAAATACTGTTTCCCACAATGCAGTGGGTGAACCTACATTATGATCGTTTCTTCAAGACAGTGAAGACATTTATACACATTTCAGATTAAGAAACAAAGTTGATTTCCATTGCGAAACTGGTCTCAATGATAGTCTATATAGTCCTAAAGCTCATGTAATTTACACCATGCAACATGTTTACATCATAGTATGTGAAGTATGCATAAATCTAATGCATGATCATTTTATATTAATATTAGCACAATGAGCAGTTTGCCTCTGTGCACACTATGTGAAATACTGTATCCCACAATGCAGTGCAGCTGATGTCACATTTTTGCATGTATTGGATTAAAACGGCAACACTAGAAATATTTGAGTGTTTTAGGATCTTTCTTTGCAGATCTCATCATTATGACACTTGGCTATTGTGGGAAGTTGCCTGCATGTTGCTTTTAACGTCACTTGCAGGAATAAACACACTGTTTTCTAAAAATAGTGCAGCAAACATTACGCCAGTGTTTCATTCTCTGACCCGTGAGTGCACAAGGACGGGTTTGTGTTTGTAAACTCACTGAGCACACTGTATGTAAGGCATCATTAATCGTGAACGCTAATAACTGTCAGCGTCTGGCCCTATCAAACCTTATTCTACCAAATGAGGAATCTGCAAGGAGATGTGAAACCAAGTAACTTTCTAAAAATCGCTCACCTTCTTGTCCTTGTGTTTGGATGACAGTTTGTGTGAAACCAAGACAGCTGACCTGCATCTGTGATAGCAGACTGAAATTTATTTCACAATAATGCATCGGAAAAATGTTAAAGTATTGGTGTGAAAACATTTAGCTAATGAGGTTTTTGTCTTCTAGTTTATAGATCTCTTCCAAAATCATAAGTGCATTCCTGGTTTAAAGACTTGTGAAGGGAATCCCAGAATGCATTGCGATAAAAACTCTTTGTGGATGGCAGATGAGATGAGAGAAATGTTATTTATAATTACACATTACCCAAGGCTGCGTTTATTTGATAAATTTACAGTAAAAATTGATTGTGAAAATGTATTGTGATTCAAAATAGCATTTTCTATGTGAATATATTGTAAACTGTAATTTATTTCTGTGATCAACTCTGTATTTTCAGCATCATGAATCGTGTTTCAGTAAAGCAGCAGCTGCTGAAGTGAGTCACGTCTCTTTCTTTCCTTTATCTTGTTTCTCTCCTCTAATGTTTGCTTTGGAGCACAATCAAGACAAACTGAGCTGGTGTTGTGTTTGTCTTTCTCTGCCTTTAACAAGCTGAGCGATCAAACACACACACACACACACACATCTGTCTCTCTCCTCCTCACAGGCGTCACATAATGAGCTCATTATCAGTGAGTTCAGGGTGGTCCTTCAACACTACAGCGCCATCACACTGATTTACAGCAGCGTCTTTCTAAACAAATCACATCTCAGACGTGTTGAACCCAAAACATGACTGGGATTGTGTTTAATTTGAAACTAATCATCGGCTTCACTGCTGAACAGATAGAAGAAGAGATGATTTAAATAAAAGACGATTTGTGTCGTCAACGTACCGCTAGCATGTTTTGCTAGCATTGCTACAAAGGTGTCTGGTTGGATGCTAATCATTAGCGTGGGATCTTTTCTCGTTCTGAGCTATAATACTTACCGTTTAGAAAAGCTTGGAGGTTTGATCACATCATTAACTTTCATTTATTACATGTAATAATAAGAGCTGCTTTAACTCATAGTACCAAGCTATAATTAAATCATCATTAAAGCGTTGTAGTTGTGTTTTTTCAAGATCATCATCATCCTTGTTCCTTTGCGTGAGCTGATAAATTGGTATCGAGGATGTGAAAAAACAAATAAGCTTGAGTAAAAGCAAAAACAAAGACATGAATAAAACCCTAATCAGATCATTTACTTGTGCGGTTAAAGGGTAAATCTTGTGGGAAAAAAAAACGTAATAAAAAATTATAATAATTAAAAAAATGTTAATACATTTAATAATCACACACACACACACACACACACACACACACACACACACACACACATATATATATATATATTATATATATATATATATATTCAATTTATTAAATTTAATTACATATATAAAATTATAATTATATATACTGTGAAACATTCATGCTCCTTTGTTTTACATGCATACATTTTTTTTATATATGAATTAAATAACGACCCATCATCGAGTTGTGTGAGGGACTTTAATACATATGTTTCACGGCTTTTCCATTAAAAAAAACCACGTTGAAAAGCATCATAAATAAAAAAACCCAGCTAAATATTCTCTTTTGTTCTACCTTTGATGAAATAATTAGCTTCTCCATCTTTGTTTTTTTTATATCATTGCAGTCTGGTCTGAACACTGACAGTGTAAACGTCTTTTAAATCATCTAATAAGATAAGTCTCTGACAGAGGGAGCGCTCGATGCTAACTAATAACAAACCAGGGAGCGAAACGTGCCAGAGAGTTGGCAGATTATTTATCGCCATGTTCAACGGCCTTGGGAGTCTTTACATTAGCACCAATAACAGTCTGTGATTAGACTTAAGTGTGTGCACAAGGCAATTGCTTTAAAATCACACGGGTGTTTGAACAAGCCTTCTTTCAGTAGTGCGAGCCCGTGTTGGTGAAGTCTTCTAAGGAGTCCCACGAGCCGGCCAAGGACAACCAGGCCCCATCCGTGCTGTTCTTCATTGGGTTTTCACGAGGCGATGATGTCCCAGTGTGGAGCATTGTAACAGAGCCAAGGTGGAGCGAGAGAGAAGGGAGGAAACTCAGAACAAAACCAAGAAAAATGAAGAGTATGAAAATGTCTCCCTTGGTTTATAGCTGCGCAGACAGGCGTCCAAAAGAAACACATCTTTAATTTAACTTTAGATCCTTCTTAGACTCTCTTTTCCTCACCCATCTCCCAACCCGGCTGGCAAATGTTTTCATCTGTGGAAATATTGAGCAAATATATGCAATTTATTACAGAAAAAGTGACAAAACGTGATGAAATTCTGATCTCTTGTGATGTAAACCAGTGAGATCTTTATAGAGTACAGAAGAAACCTAGACGTCTTTCTATATCGGTTATTAATATGTCTTCGTAAGATGAGATTTTACTGATCTAAACATAATGCAATCCGATGATGATTGGGAAATGAACATATAAACGTTCCTCAGAAGATGTGAGATGATGTTTTGGAGGCTTGTGAAGATCAAGCTTCTGGAAACAAACGCTCCTCAAAATTAGATTTCCCAGCGACAGAGGATAAATCGCTGTTTTTGAAGCAGATACACTTACACATGGGACTCGTGCAATCGGTTTAATGATTTAACGTACCAAACTTTAGCAGGTTTTTTTAATACCTTACATTTATAAAAAAAAAAATGACTGACAATATGAAACACAAGTTTGAATGTAACACAAACAAATGTTTCATTAAAATCCTTTCGACAAAATCTGAAAGGGGCTGAGCCAGAATCACATGAGTGCAATAGCTTTAACAGTAAAAGTTTTGATCAAGTATAATACAGTAATAACAGTGCATTTTTATTCTGTTTTAAACCAGATTCTCATTGAAAAAGGTAAAGGTAAAAAGAGCTGAAAGTTTCGCTTTCTTTGAATGACAGCTAAGTAATTATACTTGAGTTTAAACCTTGCCTTAACTAGAAAAGCAGAGTCGGGCCGCCGTCCAAAGTCCTGTCACACGTCTTAAACTGAATAATAATACGTTTTTCTTAAGGTGAAGGGTTTACTTTCTGCGTCTGCACTCATACTATCTCAGAAGTGTCCTCTGCCCTCATGTGTTTTAACACATTATGAACAATATTGTGTTTTTATCTGTTTCTAAGTGAAGTTAAGCATCTAAAACGCTCGTATTTTGGGCTTTATTTGATAAAAACAACGCCTTTGCTAGTCCCACGAAGGGAATGTGTTGTTTTTATCAAATAAGGACCAGAATATGAGCGTTTTAGATGCATTCAGCAGTGTTATTCACTCAAATGGATATTGAATCACTACGACGTGATTTTAAACTGAAGGCAGAAGTGTGGTATTTTCTGTAAATCAGACAGAGCACAGGACCACGGTCTAATGTTTCACCAGAGCTCACTAAACAAAATATAGTGCTACCTCAGAATATTCTTAAAAGAAAAGTTCAGTAATGATGCTATAGAAAATGCATAGATAGCATTTTAAATAATATATAAATATTTTTATATTTTATACATAATGCTTCTAGGACATTTTAATGCATTTACAATTTTTACATTTAATATGTATAAATATAATTATTGTATTTTATATATATATTATTTTCTATTCATTATTATTGTTAATGTATTATTAATGATTATGTATAAACTTATTTATATGAATATCTTATATGTTTTTTAGATTGTACAAATTTTTGTGCATACATATATTTTATAAAACAATAAATTAATATATTAAAATATAATATTCATAAAAAAATAATTACATATAATAATTAAAAATTTTAAATTATTATATACTAATTTATTTTATAAACATTAAATATATTACATTTACATATTTTTGGGTGTTGTGTGTGTGTGTATGTATGTAAAATTAATATTTTAAAAATATAAAATATAATTATTGCATGTTGTATATATTTTTTTTCTTAATTATTATTGGTAATGAATTATTAATTATTATATATAAGTTGATTCTTATAAACATGTATAATTACATATGCATAATATGTATATATATAAAGTACAAATAATATATAATAGATATAATTATTATATGTAATATTTCATTTTTCTGTTAATTATTATGAACTACTTTATTTACATTTTGTAATGTATATACTGTATAAACTTTTAGATTTTATATATTCATTTGACATGTATCTTACATATTATACTATTTTAGAAATAATTACTATATACAATGTATTATTTTTTTTATTAATTATGTTTATTATATTGTAGAATTTAACTAATACTTTATGTAGTGATTTAGTTTTTAACGTCCACTTTTTTAGGAATGTAATGCAACATGATGCACTTTTTGGAAAAAGCTGAATTGTTCAAACTTGATTCACTGATGGACTGACTTACATTACAGGCCTGAAACTTTACATCTAGATCCGAATCAGTCCCATGAATCCTTCTGCAAATGTGTTTGGAAGCAGAAACACCCAGGGCCCTCCTTTATTTGAAGCAGCTCCTTTCGACTCGCTCTTTAAACAGTGAAGAAACGCTGGACTTTAAATCCTGGCCCAGATGGGATTTCTCCCAGTGATCATAAACGCTCTGAAGACACTTCACAAATCAAACGCTGCAGTATTATGTTAAGCTTCTGCACGGTTATTGTTATTGCATGTTTGTGCATACAACCGTAATTCACAACTTCACCAAGGAGAATCTGAGACGAGTGATTCATGCACAGATAGAAGTTCTCCATGGAAAGTGATTCAGCTGTGACTGTAAATGCAGCGTCTGTAGGTCACAGGAAGAGGTTTAGGTGTGAAGGGGGAATGTCCTGAAGTGGAATTCAATGTGTGTGCTTAAGTGGAAAACCCGGAGATCTCCAGAGGTCTGAAGGAGAGTAGAGCTCGTGGTTCTTCAGGTGGTCCTGGGGAAATCATTCATGTTCTGAGCTCTGCTTTCCTGAGATCTTCATGTCTCCATGTGTTGGTCAAAGATGAACTAACAGTTATTCTGAAATGACTCTATTATGGCAATATGAACTAAGATTTCATATTATTTATGGCATTGTTTGATGACATGGTATTGGTGTCCGGTCTCTTTTTTTCCCCTGGATCCTTCTTTAACCTGAAACTAAAGTGCTTTGAGTTTTTCAATTGTTCATTTTAGGAGTTTGTCACTGTTGTTTTTTTTTTTTTTGTTTTTTTTTCAGTTTTTCAATTACATATTTTTATAAAAAAGAAAAAAAATAGGAAACAATGTGATGTATTGACATTAGGGAATTTTCTGTATTGTTAAGACTTAAGTGTAAATTTTTCAAAATTGAGAATTCATGCATCATCTGAAAGCTGAATAAATATTCTAAATATCTCCATTGATGTATGGTTTGTTATGATCTGACAATATTTGGTCGAGATACAACTATTTGAAAATCTGGAATCTGAGGATGAAAAATAATCTAAATCCTAAAATAATCACCTTTAAAGTTGTCCAAATGAATTCTTAGCAATGCATATTACTAATCATAAATTAAGTTTTGATATTTTTAAAATATCTTCATGGAACATGATCTTTACTTAATATCCTAATGATTTTTGCATAAAAGAAACATGAATAATTTTGACCCATACAATGTTTTTTTTTTTTTTTTTTTTCGCTATTGCTACAAATATATACAGGTTTTTTGTTTGTTTGTTTGTTTTTTAATGTTTAACAGAAATGTCTGTAAAATTAATGGATAATGTCCTGGCATTTTCTGTTATATACTGTTATATTTCCTCTCATATATATATATATATATATTATATATATATATATATATATATACATAAAATAATTGTTTTTCAAAGAATTATCTTACCAAGGCTACATTTATTTGGGAAGAAATATGGTAAATACCATAAAAATTTGAAATATTATTACAATTTAAAAAGCTGTTGTCTCTTGTAGCATATAATAAACTGTAATTTATTTCTGTGATGCTCCGCTGTATTTTCAGCATCAATTCCTCCAGTCTTCAGTGTCACATGTTCTTCAGAAATCAGAATAATATTTGCTGCTCGAGAAACATTTCTGATTATTATCAATGTTAAAACGTTTGGCTGTTTCATATTTTTTTGATACATTTGAAACTGATACATTTTATTTTTCAGGATTCGCGGATGAATAGAACGTTCAAAGGAACTGTTGAGAAACATTTGTAACAATATGAAAGTCATACTTCCACTTTTGATTAATTTAATGCATCCTTGCTTAATATTTAAGTATTTATATATATATATACAAGTAACATTTTGCTGCTGGGATGTACCAGATTTATAAATGTCTTTTAAATCCTAATTATTCTCCCATGCAGACACTACTGCTCTGAACAGCCATGCTCTGGGTGAACGCTCTGACGCAACGCTGTGATGAATCAGTAGCTGCTCTTATCACTTTATGAACTGAACTCATTAAACTACATAAACTGAGCCTCGTGTAAACAGCCTGTCCCTTTATCCACGGTTTAATAAACTAGAGAAAACCTTATTTATTTATTTTTTGCAATACTTAAATGTGCAATAACTCATCTGAAGATGTTAAATATAAGCCTACACTAATATTAATGTCATGAGGCTGTAATATCTCTGGATGGATTATTGTCTGAATCCTCGAACAGTTTTGCAGTGGCATTATGCACTCCAGCTCAGTGCATGCATGTGAAGTGTAGCTGAGACAGACAGAGTCTATAAATGCATTCATTTCTGATACGCAAAACTGAACTTACATTCATAAAGCATTAATACTCATCGGCTCTTGCTCATATCTGGAGCCAGCGAAGGTATACAAGCTATAAATCCACGCTCTTCGCTCTCTGTTTATTGTTGGAAGCCAGATTTCACCCAGATCACCTTTTTTCAGGGCGAAAAAGCTTTGGCAGAATTACATTATCTGGATTGTTGTCTATTGAATTCCTTGCATTTAAATCAAAATTAAAACTATTATTAAACGCATAACTAAAAATGTACACTTAACCAAAATAAATAAATGAAATAAATAAATCCTATAATTTTGTCAAAAATAAATATATTCATTTTCATTTGAATCATTTTATTGTCTTAATGCGTGTCGTGATCTGTATTTTAATAAGTATAGTGAATAATCAGTACCGATCAGTATGATGATTTAAACTGGCGTATAATAATAATTTTTTAACTGCTGCTAAAGAAAGAAAAAAGACTTGCCCGTCATTATGTTTTTCTCGTAATAAGATGCACGCGCTACTTTTGTTTAGACTTACACTAGAGTTTTTTTTTTTTTATGTGTTATCGATTTCTGCAAAATTGTGAAAATGACATGAACTACTGAATTATGCAACCGATAAATGCAAGCAACTATTAGTGAGAATTGTGTTGCAAGAGTTCATTACCAGTTTGACATAAATGCATCCACTGTTTGTTTTAAAGTATTTTTTATTTAATTTACGTTTTGAATTTCGGCTAAAGTGCATTGCTTTCCATAAATACACCACGTGGTATATTAGTAACAAACGTTTATTTACATTTTCAGTGCAAATACTTACAGACCAAATATAATACAGTCACGTTTATCAACGTCTTAATTGATGAACATTCAATTCCCAAATCGTCTGATGAAGGTCGAGGGGTTCATCGCAGGCAGATCGCTGCTGTCCTCTCTCAAGGGTCATGAAGGGTCTGTTTCACAAAGAAACGATGGCTCGTGTGTGCACGCGCGCGCGCGCTCTGTCCGCGAGCCGCTTAACTGACGTCCATCAGATACTCACGCGCTCGGTTCTGTCGTGGAGTCTGTGCTGTATGTGTCGTGCGTGCTGACCGCGAGAGCTCCGGGAATAATCACACTGGCTTTGTTGAGGTCAGAAATGTCCACGTCGCTTTTGTCCTCCGCTCCGTCCTCGGATTCGGACTCGCTCGGTTCGCTTTCACACTCGGAGTCCTCGCGTTCTTTGGATTCGGTTTCGGTCGCGGATTTATCCGTCTGCTCTTTCTCTTTGTCCTTCTGCGTCTGCGCTTCTTTGGAATGCCTCCACTTCATCCGCCGGTTCTGGAACCAAACTTTGACCTAAAACAGGAGGAACTTCGTTTAGATTTTTTTTTTCTTCCAATGCTAGAGTATATGTTTTTAAATTAAAATGTGTTTTTGTTTGTGCATTTTTGTATTGTAATGCACCGTTTTGAGATGTCAAGATGAATGTGCATTTAGTGCACTTTACCTATGCAATATAGAAATGCATGCACAAACTGAATCGAAAAGTTTGTCAATTAATTGAAATGACCAAGACGGCTTTCCACACTCAATTGGAAAGTTTTGAAACTCTATAATCGCATTCGCTATCTGTCGTTTTACTTCCGGTTTTAAATAAGACAGAAACTCTTGCCCAATGCCCTAAATTTGGATGATTTGAAACGAAACAACTGCACCCCTCCTGCATTTGCTAATAATTGACTTTCATTTCTCTAGAAATGTGGGTGTCGCAAAATGCACGAGCCTCCAGCTGCTAAAGCTCCAGATGCCTCTTCGCACTCTAAAGCATGGGTTTCATTCCAAAACGTTATTTCAATAAATAACACCTTTATTTTTTTGTATGCATTGGTTTGCATTGATAATCAGTCGCTCACCTGTGCGTCGGTGAGGCCCAGCATCGCAGCCAGCTGTTTTCTGTCCGGTTTCGTGACGTACTTCTGGATTTCAAAGCGCTTCTCGAGGCCTTTCCGCTGGAGGTTGGAGAACACGGCTCTGGACCACGACCTTTTCCTCTTGTAAGTCTGTGGCATTGTGTCTTTTGAAAGCACCGCATACGGCCCTGTTTGGGTCAAACAACACACACACACACGCACGCCATTAGAACACAACCGATGCAATGCAGTTTGGCCGGAGTGCATGTTATTCAAAAGCATGTGCAAAGTAGGCACTGCACACGCATGCAAAAGGAAAGGAGCGTCTCCTGCTCTTTAGGGCTCGACTGGGGTGTCTACACTACCTGGGAAGGTGTCTTGAAACTGATGTTGCCCTGATTGCCTCGCGGCATTGCTTATTGAACCCATCATGGAGGAGGTTTCGCTCATGGACGCGAAGTAAGGGCTGGCAGACACATGGACTGCTGACTGCCGATTCGGACTAACAATCAATGTGAGATCTGTTACAGAACGACAAACACCGAACAATTCAGCTAAAGCGCCAATTCAACTCGTATTGGATTTTATGAACAGGGCCGTGCGCGCATTGGGGCTGGACGCGTCCAATTGTTTAATGTCCTCCTTTCCATAAGTGCTTACTAGAAAACCCCTGTGTGTGTGTGATTCACCAAAATACGTCTTACCTCTCAGTGATAGCGATTCTTTTCCCCTCGGCTCGAAGTCTGTGGATAATATCCGATCGATCCCGAACTTGAGGTCTTTGCTGGAGAGCGGAGGCGCGGATTGCGCGTGCATCGCGGCTCTGGATGTAAAGTGTATTCCGTGCATGTGATACGCGGACGCGCTTGGAGTGACCGGGGACGGGCGTAACGGGGATCCCCGGGCACCGATGTGAGCCATAAGCGAAGACGAACCGGGGATGTTCTCAGCATCTCCAACGTGCAGAATATCAGCGATGCAGAACGAGGGTTTCTTCATGCTGTCCACCCCAAAACCGCTCGAGCAGTACGCGGTCCAAAGGCTAAAGTTCGATGCGTAAAACGGATTGAGTCCCGCCGTGTACATCCCGGCAGGCAAGCCCAAACTTCTCGACACAGAATCGCATAAAACTACATGTAATGAGTACAAACTGCCCTCTCTCGCGTTTCTCCTCAAGTATGAAACTCCAGACAGGAGTCCAAAAAGCTCTAAGCAGGACTTCCGTTATTGATTGGCTCTTTGCGAGCCAATGGAAGTGGACAGAACGGTCCAACACGCCCCAAACACGACGAGCACTTCCAGGATGACTCTTAAAAATCCCCACGTTTATTAAACGGCGATGATTCATATGATACGACCTTAAACATTTTCAGAGTTTGTTTTCAAGCGTGTTCATTCTGAGTGAATCAAATTGTAATTTTAATCAGATATAAGAAAAAATAAATAGAAACCAATTTATTTAGATATTCCACAAGTTGTTCATTATAAGCCAATGCATTAATAGCATAGACGAATAAACATATTATTAATATTTAATTTTAGCGAATTTATAGGATGCATTATATAGAACTAGAAAGAATGAACAACATTTAATAGTTTTTTAATGGTGCACAGCTTGGAAAATAATAATTTAAGATGATACTTTTAGAAGATGATGTGATATAAATGATGCATTTTTAATTATACATTTTTTTTGCATGCATTCGCTGCGCTTCTGACCGGTTTTCTAATTTTCGAAAATATGCAAACAACAAACTCTGATAAGAAAGCGATCCACAATCACTAGGCTTTATTCGGAGGTTCTGCTCTGGGGTTAGGAAGCAGGAGTCTCTCGATGCAGCTCATCCTGTTGTTGATGAGCTCTGATTCAGGCTAAATGAGCGGATATTCCTGCCTGATTTAGGCCAAAAATAGAAGATGCTTTAGTATTTTAGGATACAGCCGATGACCCTTATTTCCTCCAACTCGGAGAGTTGGAACTTTATAATGACTGTAGCACTTCCCTTTTTCAATATTTGTACAACTTTATCTCAACTCGCAAGTCGCGCGCTGACGCAAATCCGTCCTTATGCTTATAATAAACAGAGGAAATCTATTCTCCAGTTGAACGAAAACACAATTAACTTCATCGAGGCGATACTTCATCCATATGCACGACTTTACATCACTGGGCCAAAAATAGCGCGCCGTTTATCATAGAAAAACTGATCGATTATAAAATAAAGCACCCTAATAGTTTTTTCTTCCACACACTTTCCAATCGCATATGTATTTACTCACATTAAAAAAGTCTATATGCGTGTGAAAGAATTCCTAGAATGCATTACAGATGCTGATATTATGTTTATGATCATTAATGATAATTTTTTTCCCATGCATGGTGTTTTTTCTGTGGCGTCCATTAGTCGTGATTCATTAGCGGAAAGGTCAATGACCCTCACTGCCTCATCACGGTGTTTTCGAATGACTCCATTCCGGTTTAAATTTAAAGATGTAGTGCCATGTAGTGCCTCTCTCTCCAATCCAGGGAAGAGGATGCAGAAGACGCGCCTCTTGTGAACGCGCACGTTATTTCAGGTGCATGCCGGTAAAATATTCGAACGATGCACGAGCGAGATCATAAAACACGTCATAAAACCGCTGCCATCTCTCTTTATTTATTAATGTGTAGAATTAAACATAAATAAACATTCAGCGCTTCTCTGACATCATGCATCTTTTTGGGTGTTTAAAGAAAATGTATTTAGCTGAATATTTTATATAATTTGTACATTTATGTTATTTAAAAAATATATAGTTTTAGAAACCGCTTAGTAAAATTGCCTTTAAAGATGCAAAATTTTTGCTTGCTATAGACCTTCAATTTCTACGTTCTCGACATTATAAAATTAATCTGAATTCAATTATTATATTATTTGCTTCGTGTTCCAGTATCATGAAAAGTTAGTCATATCTGAATTTATTTCTAATCATTTGAGGAACAGATTATAGCTATAAAATAATTTACAGAATGTAATGGATCTCTTATTATTCCCCACCCATACACAAACAATAATTTGCTTCCTTAAAAAAAAGCAGTTATTGTTATTAAAGCTAGTGAGTGACAGCCTTAAAATCTGTAATGAAGGATGCGTTTATATATAGACACACACACACACACACACACACACACACACACACACACAGTAATAAGGAATATCGTGCTCAAGTCAAAATATCCAGGATGAAAGTTTCGGTCTACAATGAAATTGTCTACTGAAGAAAACAGGATAAACCCAAAGTTTCCGGATATCTTTATTATCCATATCCATATATGCATTCCTATCTATATCTATACGCCTGTATTGTGAAAAATATAATTGCATTGAAAGCACAAAGTCATCTGCTGTAGTAATTAACTAATTAGCAGGTAACTGTCTAGTAATTACAGCCAACTGTTCACAGAAGATACAAAACGTTCTCACTGATGGAACTGCGTGTATTTTTATGAATGAAAAGCATCAAAACAACACTGTGCATGTCTGTCGTAGTCAGATAAAACATTAGACTTGTCTTAATGATTTAGTGATTTGAACTGCTCTCTCTCTCTATTTGCACTGATAACATCATCATCATCTGTTCCTCTGGGAGGGACTTTATTTCTGGACCCCCAGCAGGAGCATCTGTCTGTCAGCAGTGACTGAAAACACTGGACAATTAATATATCATAATCGTTAAATGCCGAACCATGGGAAAGTTTGGAGACCTTGTGGAATTGGGTTGTTTTCCCAAATCCCCTCTGGTTGATGAAATCGCTGTCCGGAGAGATGCATGTCGATCTGTCCAGCTCACTGCGGTTCATCTCGGGGCTCTGACAGACTCGGGAAACGTTTGTCACGGATTATTAATCGCGTTTTTAAACGCACCCTTGACAGAATGAAAATCCGCCAGTAATCATATTAGAGAAGCAGGGCAGAAAATATAGACATTTTAGTTTGACTCCAACTAAACTTACAGCACAACTGCATAATAATTTTTTTTTTTTTTTTGCATACGTTTTTTTTAAATGGATAAATAAATAAAAATACAGAAATTAATTGCAAATTAACTCAGTGTCATCATTCCACAAGTCCTGACGTCTAGAGGAATGTGCAGTGATCTAACACACAGAAGCTGGTTAACAGGTGTTTCACGTCATAGCTGTTAGTAGATGTGTGTAGCTATCACCGCATGGTCCAATCAAAACGATCGGTATTCAATTACATAAAACATAAATAGTTCAACCAAGAACCACACAGTTTACAAATGAGGCCTAAGTGATTTTCAGATATCGGCAGTCTGTTGAGTTTCATCTCCCGAGTCTGATTAGCAATAAACTAAAATGTATATGTATATAATATATAAGTAAATGTAGTCTACAGTATAGTTTTTTTTATGAATCGTTTATTCCGTAAATGTATCGGAAAGCACTCCACCGGTCTACTGTTGCTATTATTACCTCACTTGTGTTATAGCCTATATTTATTCGTATATAAATATATATTTTGGCGTTTCTACAATATGCATGTAATGCACACATTTTTTATTTTTTTTTGGAGAACAGAGGGTCACAGGTTCCCATTCCGATCTACACAAGACAGACATACTTTTTACAGACCTAAGAACTACAATCAGCTCAGACTATCCTCTTGAGTAAAAACAACATAAAAACAAAGGCTAACCCGCCTTATTTTTTTATGGAGAGAGTTCACCGCACTTCACATTAATTACCGATAATGAATTGGGAGTCTCGACATTAACATAAAACAATAAGTGCATGCCTATAACATATGAGATATTTTTATTTATTTATTATTTTTACACAATATTTGCTCATTTGTGCTACTAGGGGAATAGCAGTAACTGTATTATCCAATGAGTAGAGTTTTCAGATCGTCGATGCTAATAATGTCAGAACCGAAGGACCGATATCGGTCCAGTCTCGGGCCTTGTGTTGAAGTCTTTGGCCTTTTGGAAAGGAATCCAGACGTGCCACTTACTCTTCTCCTTTAATATACACGGGGTTAAATCAAAAGCTGCATGTTAAATAACAGCTAGAGGAGGAAAGGTCATAACAAAGCATTACAGTGCTGTCGGAGATCCACACACAGAGCTCCTGCTGGTCCAGTTAGGCCCTTAATGGTCTGCAGTGATCGATTGAGCACTTGTTTACTGAAAGTCATCGCTCTTGAAGGAAGCCAGATGCTTCTGCAGCTCTGGAACATAAGCCTGCGTTCATGATCCCAAACGCGTGATGAATTAGTGCAATAACGCGACGTTTAATGGAAGGAACGCGCGCGACAGATCACTACATCTTAAAGATGAAGTTATAACTTCCAATTATAGCCTACTTTCTCTGATGAAATATGAATGAGCGTAAGTGTGTTTAAAGCATGATTTTAATAGATTTTAAAATGCATGAAATAAAACAGATATTTTGTTTTATGTAATTTGGCCATGCATCAATTTCTTTATGAAATATATCTGATATCTATGTCTGTCAGATCCGTTATTGTCAATCGTTTAAATCAAGATTGCATTGTTTTATTGTTTAAAAATGCAAAAAATAAATACAATTAAAATAATAATAATTAAATAGATCCGACTCTGTAGTCAAATGCACTAATATTTCCATACATTATAACTTTTATTTGATATTTTTGAAGATGTTATAAATATAAATTGTAAAAAAAAAAAAAAAAAATGAAACTTGCATGTCGCAGGTCAAATGTTTTCTTGAATAATGAAAAAAACTTTACAGTAGTCAAATAATACTTTAAAAATCTTGTGATTTTTTTTTAAAGAATAACAGGTAATATGCTTTTTCCCGATTTTAAATAATTTGTAAATAAAACATTCCCGACTACTATTTCCATGCATTACGTTGTTTTATATTATTCTATTTAAAGAAAAAATTTCAGAATTGTTTTTTTAATAATGCATGAATAATCTAAAATAAACATAATATTTCCATAAAAGCGATCTATTAAAGTAGTAAAATTAAATTTTAAAATTAGAAAACAAAAAAGTGATATCATAAAATGACCGTGACTAAATATCCATGTAATGCATTAATGATTCTGCCCCAAATAATAATAATACAAATAATACGTTTACATTATTCTTCAGATAAATTCTTTTTAAAGCTATTTTTTTAAATCATGCACATTCATATGCATAAGTAGAGACGTTAGCATCGCATTGAGTCCCTCGTGCATGTTGATTTTTTCACGTCCTAATCGCATCCTAATGCTGCTCTCTTGTGGTCAGGTCACTGGTTACAGCCTCAGACCCTGATGCTCTCATACACCAATTAAATCTTAAAATAAAAACACTTTTGATTGAGCACCATTCTCAGACATCATCTGCATGCTGTGTTACTTTAACTGGCCTCATCTCTTCTAATAGATTTGAAACTGTCCAGATTTGAGCCGTCTCGTTTCTCGTGTCTGGGGAGCCACTCAGTGTAGAATCCAAACACATTTGGCAGCAATAGCCCATATTTCATCAGTCTTTACTGCATATTCATTCCTGCAATCCCCAATGCGACAAGAGTCAGCTGTTAGAATACTTCCTTATTAATGTCATCCTGAGAGCTTCCGAATCCGATTCAAGACTTGAATGTCACGGACTCCCAAACACACTTTTCTTTAAAAATAATTATTTGGATTACACAAAATAAGCATGATTTCATGCTTTATTGTTCATCTCTGCATTATGTTTTGATCTTTTAAATCTCATCTACCTAAAACATATTAAATGGCAGTTAAAGAGTGATGATGACTGATATTTAGATCATTTTATGCAAGTTTCTGCTACACTGTGATCTCACTGGTTTACATCACAAGCATCATAATGTCATACTGTATAAATATATATCAGCATCTGCACCAAATTGCATGTTTCTGCTAAGTTTAAGTCTTGACATGACCTCTGACCTTTGACCTGTCTCCTGATGTAGTGACAATATTGAGAAAAAAAATAAATAATAATAAAGCAGTTTTTTCCTCGATATTGTTAATACATCAGGAGACAGGTCAAAGGTCAGAGGTCAAGACAATGTAAAAAAATAACGAAAACCAAAAATGTAGAGACATATTTAAAGGACAGAAACACAACAAAACGGCTACAACTTTAAAATTAAAGTGTAAACCGAAAATATACAAAAACTATTTATAATAAAAACTATAATAGTATCTAAAATATATATCTGCTTAGAATATATAAATATTGCAATGCACTTTACTTGATCTTCCCATTTTTATAGTTATTAATGAAGCAGAAAATAATTACAGCTGATTTTAGCATCTTTTTCTTCACTGCAAAAAAATTATTTTCCATTTTAAACGAAAGTTTAAATTAAAAATGCTAAATAATGTGGCATTGAACATGCCACATTAGTACAAAATATAGTGCATAGTATACATACTACATAAAGTTTTTATTAAATGTTTGAATTAATTTTTATTTTAATATTTTCATTTAATTTATTATTTTACATTTAATATTAATAATAAAATATTTAATATTTATTATTATTTTATATTATTAATACAAATTCATATTTAACAAGTTTTGGTAATTTTGTTATTTATAATTTTTGTTAATGTTTTTAATGTTTACTTTATCTTTTATTAATGCATTAACTAATGTTACATAATACAAGCTTATTTTGAAGTGTTACAATAATATCACAATGATGCGAAAATAACACTTATATGAAAAACAAACATATCCTGTTAGCTTTTTTAATTAAATTTGATTTACATAAAAATCTACTATTTATTTACTTAGCATTTGCTAACATCAAAGACTACTAGATTTTCTAATTTACTAAAATCAAATTAAATCTTTAAAAAAAAATGTATATAAAAAATTTTTCAAGGTAGATCACATTACAGTCAGGATTATAAGACAAAACCATAGACTGTAATAAAATTGCTGAAGCCACGCCCACCTAGCGCGACTGCATTGTGAGCAGCTGCAATCCACCTGTCACTCAAGTGGCCACGCCCTTAATTATACAGGATTTTAAGGCTTAATATAATTTAAACGGATGAGTTATAAAAAAATTCATCCCCCTCACAGTTGTCATGAAGGGCAAAATTAGCTATATATACCAAAATCATTTTTTGAACCAGGCTGTAAACATGTTTTTTTCTGCTGTAAAGTTGGGCATTTTAACATGGGGGGTCTATGGGACTGACTCTCTTCTGCCGCCAGCCTCAAGCGGCCAGTCGATGAATTGCAGTTTAAGTCACTTCCTTATTGGCCTCACGAGAAAGAGCGTGAGGTTGCCACTCGGACAAAACACATAAATTCATGAATCACATAAAAAACTTTATTATGTTGTAAAACTAACAGTAAATGATTAATTTAATTACATTGACAAAAGAGCTTGTTAATGCTATTGGACCACAACAAGCAGCATTGCTGAATCTGTTATTAGGACTTATTAAAAAGGGAATCAGGGATTTTAGGGCACTTTGTGTTTCAGCTTGGCTTTAGTTGGACAACAGGAAGTTGCTGCCTTTACTGTTTCCTTTTGTGATATCAGACACCAGGGAGTGCAGCTGCTCTGATAGAGCCACCTTTAAGACAATGGTAAGAAACACACTTTCAGTCTGCAGGGGTTATCTTCAGGTATTTTAGTTTCTGATTTGGTGAACTCACGGTGTAATCGTGCGGCTCTTGTAGTCTCTTATGGTGAGGATGCAGCGTCTGCAGAGAAATCTGTGCACGCTCACGACTCTCTGACGCATTCTTAAGGGGAAACGTGATCTGTGCACATAAATCACAAATCTGAATTAAAAAAGGTTATGAAATCAACATTGGAGATTTTTAATATATGCAAGTCAATTTGAACTCATAGCAAAATGTACATTTGTTGAAAATCTGCTCGTCCAAGATAAGGATGAGTTTGTTTCGTCATCAGATTTGGAGAAATGCCGCATTGCATCACTTGCTCAATGCAAGTGAATGGGTGCCGTCAGAAGGAGAGTCCAAACAGCTGATAAAAACATCACAGTAAGTACTCCAGTCCATCAGTTTGTGTCTTAACAAGACAAAAGAAACAATCATTAAGATGTTTTAAGATTACGATTATTTAAAACGGCTCTAAACAAATCTGTGGCTGGATTTTGATGTGACAGACAACAGGAGATGCACTTTTTGTGTTATTATGGATCATAAACTCATATTTTAGACATTAAAGACATCTTATTGCTGGATTAGTCTCAGCTTGTGTCTTCTCCAGATGTTAAATGATGGACTGTGGATTATTGTGATGTCTTTATGAGCTGTTTAGACTCTCATTCTGACGGCACCCATTCACTTGCAGTCACCAAGTGATGCAATTTCTCCAAATCTGATGCAGAAAGACACTCATATACATCTCGGATGGCCTGAGAGTGGGTGAACTGTTTCTGTAAAACGTATCACAAATATTCATCTCATCCACTTGTCCTCAACCGCAGCACCGACTGATATTGGCAGTGTTTACTTGTCCACAGGTGAAGACATCCAAGCGCAGACTGGTTACTCGAGCCGGAGTGACCGTCTGAAGAGTCTTGTTCAGTCCTAGAGGGAAGCAGGTCAGAGAGACGCCCGCTTTAGGAGCCGCTTCTTCTGACAGACAGATCAGATCCATCAGAGGATGACCTGCCAAACAGACGTCCACAACAAATACATTCATGCAATACTCTCTCTCTGTATGCCATAGCAAAACTTGACCGAATTAAATTTGATTCTTTATATAGGATGAGAATAGAACAATATAATACATATGAGAATAGATTTTCGTGTATTAATCTTAATTTTTCTTTGACCCTTATGATTGATTCTGTGCGCCAGGGTCACATATCTATATTTAATGCATATATTTCTTATCTGCATTTAATGCATATATTTATCTGTATTTAATGCACATATTTGTTATCTAGATTTAATGCACATATTTGTTACCAGTATTTAATGCACATATTTGTTACCAGTATTTAATGCACATATTTGTTACCTGTATTTAATGCACATATTTGTTACCTGTATTTAATGCACATATTTGTTATCAGTATTTAATGCACATATTTGTTATCAGTATTTAATGCACATATTTGTTATCAGTATTTAATGCACATATTTGTTACCTGTATTTAATGCACATATTTGTTACCTGTATTTAATGCACATATTTGTTATCAGTATTTAATGCACATATTTGTTACCTGTATTTAATGCACATATTTGTTACCTGTATTTAATGCACATATTTGTTATCAGTATTTAATGCACATATTTGTTATCTGTATTTAATGCACATATTTGTTACCTGTATTTAATGCACATATTTGTTATCAGTATTTAATGCACATATTTGTTACCTGTATTTAATGCACATATTTGTTATCAGTATTTAATGCACATATTTGTTACCTGTATTTAATGCACATATTTGTTACCTGTATTTAATGCACATATTTGTTACCAGTATTTAATGCACATATTTGTTACCAGTATTTAATGCACATATTTGTTATCAGTATTTAATGCACATATTTGTTACCTGTATTTAATGCACATATTTGTTACCTGTATTTAATGCACATATTTGTTATCAGTATTTAATGCACATATTTGTTACCTGTATTTAATGCACATATTTGTTACCTGTATTTAATGCACATATTTGTTATCAGTATTTAATGCACATATTTGTTATCAGTATTTAATGCACATATTTGTTACCTGTATTTAATGCACATATTTGTTACCTGTATTTAATGCACATATTTGTTACCTGTATTTAATGCACATATTTGTTACCAGTATTTAATGCACATATTTGTTACCAGTATTTAATGCACATATTTGTTACCTGTATTTAATGCACATATTTGTTACCAGTATTTAATGCACATATTTGTTATCAGTATTTAATGCACATATTTGTTATCAGTATTTAATGCACATATTTGTTACCAGTATTTAATGCACATATTTGTTATCAGTATTTAATGCACATATTTGTTACCTGTATTTAATGCACATATTTGTTACCTGTATTTAATGCACATATTTGTTACCTGTATTTAATGCACATATTTGTTACCTGTATTTAATGCACATATTTGTTACCAGTATTTAATGCACATATTTGTTACCAGTATTTAATGCACATATTTGTTATCAGTATTTAATGCACATATTTGTTATCAGTATTTAATGCACATATTTGTTACCTGTATTTAATGCACATATTTGTTATCAGTATTTAATGCATTTACTAGTATTAACTAACAACGACTAATACATTTGTTACAGTATTTAGTTATCTTAAAAATAATGTTAGTTAATAAAAATAAAACTCTTGTTGGTTCGTGTCAGCTTTAGTCCATTAATATTACTAGACACAACTTTTCAGCTCCAGAAGTATTTTTTCATTATTAGTTTATGGAACTGTATTGTAAACTGTTTCCAAAAATCTAATCTAATCGATATAATAAATATATAATAGATATAATTAAAAGGGTGATTATAAACAGGTAAATACGGACCGTCTGTGTCTAGAAGCCTATAGACAGACTTGCGTCCCGGCAGTGTGCTTTTCTCTGGATCTTCACTCATCTTCATTCGGGGACGACCTCTGACCTCGATCAGCTGCAGTGAGTGAGTAACACAACCATCACCATGCATTAATAAAGCAGTGTGTGTGAATCTGAATGGCGTGATGACTTCACAACTCTTTGTACCTTATATACACACCCCAGAGAGGGCTGACGTGTGCACGTGACCAGATGAGTCCCCACTCCAACAACATCGATCTCGTTCTCCTGCCACACACACACACACACACACACACACACACACACACGTCATGAATGGCTTTACAGCTGTCTGTTATTGATCTGTGACGTGAAGAGCTCTTACTTTCTTGTTGAGTTCAGCGAGGCTCTGTTCAGAAATACTGTTTGTGCCGACGATGATGAGAGACTCAAACTGAGGAACTGAGAACCTGTCGACAGAGAAACACTGAAGAAAACAGATCGGACTTCTGGGTAAAACCAGTGATATATACTCTATTATTATTATAGGTTTGGCTAATATTGTAAAATAGGTTTCTAGTATGTTTTAGTTTATAGCTTTATTGAACTTTAATTTTAGTGTTTCAACTTTTTATATCTAACTTTTAATAAAAAGTGTAAAATTAAAGTTCAATTTTGAGTTATTTAATACCACATAAATCAGTGCAATATCCTTGTCTTCACTTTTTTACTTAAAACAAAAATGTACAAAAAATGGAATATATATATATATATATATATATATATATATATATATATATATATATATATATATGTATATTGTATATATATATATATATATATATATATATATATATATATATATATATATATATACAATATACAAAATCTATACAAAATATTTTTAATTTATATTTTTATAATTGTTGCATTTTATTTTTTAAGTTTTATATTTAAGTTGGATTATTAAAATGTATTTTATTTATTTGTTTAAAGTCACACAAAACAGGATAATATCCTCCTTTCACTTAAACCCAAATCTGAAAAAAAATAATAATAATAATAAAAAAATAATAATTATATGTATATATAGTAACAAAAATAAACTATATATTAACTATATATATATATATATATTTAAATATATATATATCTTTTTTATAATTGTTTACATTTTTTTTATTGTAAGTTCTATTATTAAAATTTTTATTTATCTATTTATTTTCTTTTATTTTACTATTTAAAAATCTGGATAATATCCTCCTTTCACTTTTCACTTAAACCCAAATCTGAAAAAAATATATATATATATAAAAAAAAATAATAATAAATATACTGTTGTATTTTTATTTAGTTTTTATAATAGTTTCTATTTTTTTTTTTTAAGTTTTATATTTTAAGTTCTATTATTAAAATTGTTATTTATTTATTTTTAAGTCACACAAATCAGGATAATCTCCTATCCTAATATCCTTAAACTCAAATTGTAAATATGAAAATAAAGCTAATTCAAAATATGAATACATGCTATAATATTCTCTAAATACACCTCAGATAAGGAGTCTGAGCGGGAGTGATAATGTTGTGTTATTAGAGGAGTTCTGAAGGAAGTGTCTCACTGTTGGCTGCACTGTTTGAAGACGCGGCGCACTTCCAGCGACTGCCTGCAGAGGTCCCCACTGTCCAGCCGGACCCCCAGCGGCTGATACTGCAGCTCACAGAGAGCCAGAGCCACGGCACAGAAGCACAGCAGACCGCTGCTGCAGCACACACACACACACACACAGAGAGTCACACACACCACAGCACACACACTACTGAAGGATCTCGAGGCTCTGAGAGCGTCCTACCAGCTGACGCTGTAGCTGTCAATCACAGGCAGGAAGTTCTGTGGGTAGGCGACGGCGTAGGACAGGAAGGCCGCCAGCTCACCCTCACGAACCAGGCTCGTCTTTGACCCCAGTAACTGGCAGACGCGACCCAGCCAGCCCTTCACCAGACAGACCAGGTCTACAGGGTCTCCGCCGCCGCAGGGCACCAGAGTCTGCCGAACCAACACACACGCTTTATTATCTGAGATCAGTCACAGAAATACAGAAGGATGCAAAAAAGGAAGGAACTTTCCATTCATCAAAGAATCCTAAAAAATTAAACGCATCTCAGTATCAACTGTGTTCAACATTTAAAAATCAGAAATGTTTCTTGAGCAGTAAATCATCATATTTTCATGATTTCTGAAGATCATGTGACACTGAAGACTGGAGGAATGATGCTGAAAATATGAAAATACAGCGATGCATCACAGAAATAAATGACATTTTACATTTTATTCACACAGAAAACAACTATTTTACATTAAAATAATGTTTTTATAATTTCTGATCAAATAAATGCAGATGCAAATGTTATAAAAAGATGAAAAGTGTGCATATTATATATATATATATATATATAACTGACCCCAAACATCAGAATGTTAGTTTATATATAAACAAATCTGAAAAACTCCACCTGAGGCCACACCTCCTCCAGAGAGGAAAAGGAAGTGACATAAGAGTGTGCCATGGTTCCCGCCACAGGAATCCCAAACAGACGTCCGGCGAGAGCGTTACTCGTCAAATCAAACCCTGGAGAAACAAGCACTTCAGATGAGGCTCAATCAAACAGAATGTGTCTCCTGAAGTCATCGAGCTCTCGGTGTTGTTGTAAACGAGGGTCTCTCACCACCGATGTACGTGTATCGTGAAGCGGTCAGGCCTCCGTCAGGACCCTGAGCTCGTCTGAGCCCCATCTCCATTAATCTGCGTCTGGGACCTGCAGCCAAACGGAAACGAGCAGCGTTGCTACACACCAGACTGAGAGAGAGAGACTTCATCAGCACAGCAAATTCATTCAGATGCAGCAACAACAACAACAACAACAGCAGCTATAAATCCTGGAGACACAGTCCTATGCATTAACTAAAAACAATCAAGCACAAATCTTATTTTTAGAGCGATATCTCAATTAGCAGATGCTTTTATCCAAAGCCACTTACAAATGAATGACTCCAACAGGAAGTTCACCGTGAAGAGGCAAATAAACACAAGAAGAGCTCGAAGTGTTGTTCAACTTATAGTGTGCTATTTTCTAAAATAAGTAAAAACTACATTGAAATGAATGTAGATAACTGACCTTTTTCACTGCAAATAAAAAAGCAAATAATCTAATTTTCTCTAACTGTATTGTGTGATGTTTAATCATCAAGCTCAATAATTTCATTATTATAAGAAAATAAATAAATAATACCAATAATAATAATAAGTATAACAATAAAAAATATTATTCTGGTCCAGGTTATAATAGTTAATCTATTAAAAACAATTAATCTTCAACAATTAAAAACATTTTTGTAACATGAGATAAGTTAAATTTGAACTCTACATATGTAATTTTAAACTACAACTTATTTTATTTCTTCTAGTTATTTCTTCTACTCATTTAACTTGATAAAATTAAAAGCAAAAGTGAAATAAATATTTTTTCAAAAGATAGTATATATATATTATATATATATATATATATATATATATATATATATATATATATATTTTTTTTTTTTTTTTAATAAATAACCTGAACAAATAACATTCAAAATACTTTAAAAACTATAATAATCTCAAATATACTAACATTTATTAATATTTCTTTTTATTATATATATATATATATATATATATATATATATATATATAGTTTTGAAAAGTTAAAAAATATATCAGTATTTAAAATGTTTATTAATTTATATTGCTAAAGAAAAAAAAAGAAGAAAAAAAAAAATCACAAATCAGAATGACGTGGTTCTAAACCTCATATAAAATAATAATAATAAACTTAATAAACAAAGACTTTCAGACCTGGATGAATAACACCGTTTTGAACCTTAAACTTCTCCTTTTGCAAAAATTTGACTTTTCTAGACTCATTTTTCCCCTGTTCATGCGCCAGGTGATTTTAAAGAAGAACAGGGTCACACAATCAGTTGATAAAGGCACCACTGCATTCATGAAACTACTGACTGAATGTGATTGAACAGAGTGCTGCATGTACCTGGCGTAGTTGACCAGACAGAGCAGACTGGTCTCCAGCAGCTGAACCACGGCCAGCGGTCCAGACACTTCCAGCAGAGGAACCTGAACATGAATCACAGTCAACACTCAAGCTCTCGTATCAGCAGATCAGTTTACAGCTGACCTCGGACTCGCTCACATACTCGAGCGAAGACCACCGAGCCCTCAGGAACCGCCGACACGGACACCGCCGAACAGTCCAGCTCCTTCAGATAGGAGAAAAAAGCAGCATCTGTGGCTGCTGGGAGAACGGAGCGCAAATACTCCACATCTGAAACACACAAGATAGTGATGAGCTCAATAAATAACACAGACAGACACAATCTACAATGCACTGGACAAAAATGCAGTAGAAACTATTCTTTGCATGCATGCATCACACAACTACTGACAGAAAACAACATCGGACTGCATGTACAGAATGCATGTAAAGAAACAAGTGCATACACTCGGTGGGTGTGTCAATTAACTCATGCAAGCATGCATATGTCTTAAAACCTAGTGAGCCTACCTAGACAGCATCTTTAGGCATCACACAAGGGTATTCAGAGCTCAAATATGCTGCACAATGCAACTCATTCTAATGCATGCTCACATGCTTTTGAGACACGTTCAAAAATGCTGTCTAGTTAGCAAGTATACTAGGTTTTTTAGATGCATGCAAAAAAAACAGTTTAAGTAGTCAGCTCAGTAGGTTTTAAAACATATGCCTAACAAATTCTGACTATAGTAGTTATGCAGCATACTATGTTTTGAGATGCATGACTAAAGACGCTGTTTTGGTAGGGTGTTCACTTCGTTTTAAGACACATGCCTACCAAATACTGTCTATAGTTCTGCAGTGTACTGGGTTTAGGATGCATGCTCAAAAGTTCAGTCAATGCAGTCAACTTACATCAGTCTATGTACACAGCATACTAGGTTTTAAGATACAGATTTAGGTAGTCAGCTCACTAGGTTTTAAACCAAAAATATGTTGTTCGGGTTAGGAAGTATACTATTTTTTTTAGATGAAAAAAAAAAAACTTTGAGTATAGGGTGCTTGTTTTTAAGATATATAGCCAACAAATGCTGTCTAGATAGGCAACATATTAGGTTTTGAGATGCAAGGTTAAGAAGTAGTTTATGTAGTAAATTTTAATGCATATGACAAAAAATATTGTTTTCCGTCAGGCAGCATACTAGGTTTTGCAAGGAATGATAAAAAAAAATAAAAATAAAGGGCTTGGGTCCCTACTCAAGATCACTTGGATTAGATTAAGTAGCGCATGCTCAAAAGTATACTTGATTACATCACAAGGTTTTGAGACATCTGTCAGAATCTGTCTACATAGACAGCATACTAGGTTTTAAGATGCATGCCCAAATGATCAGTCAGGCACTAGGTTTTGGGCCCAAAAGATGGTTTCTTTCTAGGCAGCATTCTAAGTATTGAGCTGCATGCTCCAAAAAAAGCTTTTGATTTAACATTAGTAAGTTCACTTGGTTTTAAGACATATAACGAATGCAGTCTAGTTAGGGAGCATACTAGGTTTTGAGATGCGTACTAAAGTTATGTCACAAGCATACAGTGTATACACACACACACACACACACACACACACACAAACACACACACAAACACACACACACACACACACACACACACACACACACACACACACACACACACACACACACCTTCATCTGAGAAAGAGAAGTTCTGCAGGAACAGCAGACAGTCGCTGAGACCCGCGAACAGCGAGAAGCCTCCTCCGAACGGGTTATCGCGGAAGAACAGTTCGAACACGGCCGGCTCGTGGTGTCTCCCCGCGCGCCAGTACGCGTACGCCATGGTGAACTGGTACAGATCCGTGAGTAACGGAGGGACCCGGTTGACCACGGAGCGCTCGAGCGCCGCACGCGCTTCACTTCCCTCACATGTCGCCATTATCCAGTGCAGTTCATCAGGTTGTTGTTCCCTGCTAAGTCTCCTTCAGATCTCCTACGATCTCTTGTCCCAGCATGCTCACGTGTAACCGGGTGACCCTTTACACAGTTACATGACTCGTGCTAGTGTACAGTCTCCGCCTACTACTCCGCTCTCACGCGCTCTTCAATCACTGCGGTGCGGTGTGTTTCTGCTGTTTCTTCTTCTCTGGTTTTATTAGCGTTTTCCAAAACAAACTGTAGGCGCGTTACCGCCACTGTCTGGACTGGAGTGTGTAATGCGAGAAAGGAAAAAAAAAAACTTTAAAAATAAATAAATAACTAAATAAAAAATATATAATAAAAAATAGTTTAATATAAATTATTTTACTTAACTACATAATACAAAATATATAAATATACAAAATAATATTTTTCCATCACATTGAAACATAATTGTTGCTCGTTTTTCACAACCCCCCCATCACCTAATATTTTCCTTGAAAACCTTTAAGAGTTTAAGTAAATTTTTAAATAATTTAACAAAACATTTACATATTCACGTTCTCTGGCCTCGATTAATGTCACGAGACATGCACGTAAACAAACAGACATTTAGATTTAGATTGTTTAAGGTTTAATTAATTATCAGCTTTTCATTAACTCAGAACCTCCTGCCGTTTGCTCAAAAACCACCAGGGGTATTTTTTTAAACATGTTTTTGCATTACATAAACGTATCAAAATAAGCATTTTTAAACTTTGTTTTAGAAGCTGTACAAGGTCCAGCTCATTCTTTAAAGCCAGTTCAATGTCATCTAAGGTGAAATGACAGGTTAATTTTACAAACCCTCTTTTATAATTATAGTACAGCCATCAAAATAATATAATAACACACATTCAAACTCTCGTGTGACGCAAATGAGAACTTATATTTTAATAAATATTTTCTAAATGCATCTTAGGGTTATTTTTCATGAGGCTTTTCTGTAGATATGTAGATAAAAATATAGATATGTATATTTATAAAAAGTTTGTGTGTATTTATATATACATTTTTAAATATACCCAGTGAGTGCATGCTTTTATTTTATGACATAAAATTAAAAAAAGTCCAAATTTTATTTGATTAATCGATTTGACAGCACTAATTACAATATTAATATTAATGTCATTATTTATTTTTTTAAACATTTAAAGTCTTCAGCTTTTATTTTTTTATATTAATGTATTAGAGACCACATGATGTATGCATATTCCATAAAAAACATTACACAACATAGTATTGAATATGTGCATTATGCATGTGTGCAGGTGTTGCAAAAGCCCATAAATAGCTTTGAAACAGGTGACAAAGTTCTTCACCTTGCCTCGGATCCAGCAATGTTTATATTTTTTATATCTGGGGGAAACTTTGAGCTTTGCTGAGATGAAAAACGCAGTTATTTTACCGCGTAAACAGGGTCAAACGTATCAGTGTTAGGGTTTTATTGGTGTGTTTTGATTGTGAGCTCTGTTAAACACCGTGAAATATGTATTTTGTAGAAAGGAAGCGCATTATCGTAATAGCAGCCTTGGCGCATTCGATTGTGTTTGAAGTGAACACTAGATGGCGCTGTGTTGAATTTAAATAGACAAGGCGAGATTAATTCATGCATGATGGTAATGTGATCTGAAGAAGAAAGACATTAATAAAATAAATTACAAACAGAAATTAATTAAAAATGCATTAGTGGAAAACTTTTAAAGGATGGATGTAAGTTGTTAAAAGATAATAATGCAACACTGATACTGATATGCATTTTATTAGACTCTTTGAAAACTATGTATTGCTTTACCAGTTTTCCATCTTTTTAACTTCACTATGAACTCCTGATGAAATATATGCTTTCAACCTATCTATTAACTATGAAATCTTATTTATTATCATTTATGAATTATTGTATCTGTTTTTGCTTTCTTTAAAACAATGGAACTTGAATTAATATTGAATATAGTTATAATATATTAACATTGCATTTAAATGCTACTTGCTTTAATAATTTTGCAAATGCAATGCCATGAGTATTAAGTGTCCAAATATTCATAGATAGATAGCGTGCTCTTTCCAGCCTCCTCGCGCGCTCGCCTTCGTGCGAGAAGCGCAAGATGACGTCAGGTTGTCGGTGGTGACGGAGACGCGTGCGGACAGCGCGTGCTCCAGATCCTCGGTCACTCGCGTTGACTGCGGCGGCGGCGGAGCCTCTATCATCATGACTGGCGTCCTGTGGATTATTCTCGCTGGGTGTTGAAGCGGGAACGAGAGGCACCATGGCTGAGAGGTAAATAAGACGCGACGCGCGCGCATCACCATCGCAGGCTCGCGTGTGAAAGTGAAACGCGGTGATTTGGCATCGCGACCGAGTCTGAGTGCTTAACGACGGCCACCCGGTTACGTGGACACCGGCGGCTTCGTATGCATCACTCAAATATGATGTGTGTATTTATGTAGCTATGTGGAACCCTTTAGTTCGAGCCCGGCTCGTGCATGACACCCTCCACACCCATAAGCCGGTGCTCGGGAGCTCCGAGCTGATCCCCGCACCGGCTCATTGTTGATTTCCTGTCATTCCTCCGTGAGACACGGACACGCACCTAGCGAACGCATCCCCCCGAGGCGCGCGCACGGCGGGGCGATGCGATGCGAGGACGCGCAGCATGCTATTTTAAGCAAAATGTCATGACGGGGATGCAGACACCTGCGGCACCCGATCCGGCGAGTCTTGTGGTATTTGATTATTCATGGTTAGTGATGAGGAAGTCGGTGATCCATGTGGGGATGCGAAGTGTCATTTTTATTGGAAACCACCCTGTGTTTATCAAACAAAGCATTGGCCATGAAACAGAAGCACAGGGATGGCCAGGGACCCTCTGCGTGGACGCTATCACACACACACACACACACACATATCACTGGAATGGGCATCATGAAAATCACCCATCCCTGTGAGAATCCAGGTTTTGTAAACTGTCTTTAAGTACCAATCAGAAACACTCATCTACACGTCTATCATTTTGAAATAGGTACCAGAAGTAAAAATCCAATTCATTACCTCTATAGAGGAGTTGATTTTTAATGATCAGATCTACTGTGAGCTACGAGGTTGGTTTATTGAAGACGTCAGCCTGCATTTTTTTCAACGTAATTTTAAAACAATTGTTTTTAGCAGCAGCCTTCATGGTGGAAAACTCTCCATATAAAGCACTAATGCATTTTATTGTCGTCTGATTGGTTCACACGTCCTTAGAGGGCGGGGCTTGGAGAAGAGATCAATAATTCTATATTTCTCCATTGTTCTTCATTGCTTAATGGAATTGTAGTTTGTTACCTCATTAATGAGTTTAGTACAGATTCTGGTCCCTTTATATTTTTGTCGGATTTGCAGATTTTTTTTGTGTCAAATCAAAGTTGCAATTTTCCTCGTAGCTGATTGGTTTGAGTAACTCTTTTTTTTTTCTTAAACTTTGGAACCAGTGGTGTTGAAAAAGTTGTCTTTTGGAAGCACCTTTAGGGTGCACCTTTATGTTTCCAGACGCATGTAATGCATATGAGTTTGTGTTCATGCACATTGATTTTTCAGATTAATCACAATCTGCAATCTTAATTCTTGAAATACCAAAATCAATCGTAATTTACCATTGTTTCCTTATCCACATCTGCTTTGGACTCTTCAGTTATGCAGTCAAAAATTTGCTGTCCGAATTAGATTTAGGGCTGAATTTGATAGGATATAAAGGTTGTTTATCATAAAAAAAAAAGATGCCAAGAAAACACTTCCACTGAACACGAGATGCACGCAGTAGCAGACAGAGTGTAGTTCAATTCATGAATAAATGACTCCTCTAAATCATGCATGCAAAAACATACATGCAAACAAGTGTAGTCTAATTTAACTTTTAAATCATTTTTTTAGTGAATCAAGAACATACAGCACAACCAATATAGCCCAATTACTGAACAATTGACTCTTTTAAATCAGTTCTTTATAGTGAATCAGAAAAATAAAATAAAACAAGTGTGGTCCAATTCATGAACAAATGATTCTTATAGATCAGATCTTTTTAGTGAATCAAAAACATGCCACACAACCAATGTAGTCCAATTCACAAACAAATGACTCTTTTGAATCAACTCTTATTAGTGAATCAAAAACATGCCACACAACCAATGTAGTCCAATTCACAAACAAATAACTCTTTTGAATCAGCTCTTTTTAGTGAATCAAAAACATGCCACACAACCAATGTAGTCCAATTCACAAACAAATGACTCTTTTGAATCAACTCTTTTTAGTGAATCAAAAACATGCCACACAACCAATGTAGTCCAATTCACAAACAAATAACTCTTTTGAATCGGATCTTTTTAGTGAATCATAAACATGCTACACAACCAATGTAGTCCAATTCACAAACAAATGACTCTTTTGAATCGGCTCTTTTTAGTGAATCCAAAACATGCTACACAACCAATGTAGTCCAATTCACAAACAAATGACTCTTTTGAATCAACTCTTTTTAGTGAATCAAAAACATGCCACACAACCAATGTAGTCCAATTCACAAACAAATGACTCTTTTGAATCAACTCTTTTTAGTGAATCAAAAACATGCCACACAACCAATGTAGTCCAATTCACAAACAAATAACTCTTTTGAATCGGATCTTTTTAGTGAATCATAAACATGCTACACAACCAATGTAGTCCAATTAAAAAACAAATGACTCTTTTGAATCGGCTCTTTTTAGTACATTTTATTGAAACATTTGATTTGTTAATATTGTAAAAAAACAAACAAAGTAATAGTTCTGAATTGAGTCAAATCAAATTGCTCTAGTGTGGTGGTGTTGGATGTTTGAGTTTCTGTCTGCTGATGTGATTGTGGAGGTAGACAGAGCTTGGGTGTGTGAATGGATGAAACCTGAGCTGGGTGTTTGGTCCGAGTGCTGTTTATCCTGTGGTCAGTCTGAATGTCATTGTGTTGTGGCCGGGGCATTCAAAACAGCGTGTGCACAGGTGCTGCTCTCGTCCTGCTCTGCTCAACACCTGCCTGTATTGTGTTCCATTTTTCTCTTTTTATTTATTTATTTATATATATATATATATATATATATATATTTTACATATTTTTAATATGTAATGCTTTATTTTTATTATACTACTTACTACATTTTATTTAATCTAATAAGTATGTTTTATATTTTTATTACATTTTATATTTCATTATATTTCATTCTTCAACTTTATTTAAATTAGCAAAAGCAATGCGTATTTGTGATTTTTACTTTAATATTTCTATCTAGCTTTAATTTTAGTACTTCAGTTAATTTATACGTTTAGGTTTTGAATCTAATATTCGTATTTGCATTTTATTTTAGCTTTATTTCAAATTCTCTCATTTTTATTTTATTATTTTTCATTCTATTTTTCTATTAGTTTAGTACTTCAAAGCAACATTTAAAATCTACTTATTTCTAAGTTTTCGATGTAATAGATATTTATTATTTATTGCATATTCCACAAAACCAGGAAAGCTTTTTCACCAATTGCATTATTTTGATGACATTTATATACATTAACCCCCAAAATCTCATTACTGTAATGCAAAAATGTACATATTATTTAAATAGCAAAGTACATTTGCAAGTGTATGTCATTTCAGTATTTATTTTAATTAATTTTGCTTTTTATTTACACTTTAGACTTTGTCATTTAATACAACTATTTGAATAGTTCTAGTTTTAGTTCACAATAACAACATTGCATTATACATTCACCTTCCAGTTATTGCATGTCGCATACAAGCCGGAAAATAATTGCATAAATTGCAACAGCATTCATTAAGCAACGTCTTGATTTTTTTCACAAATTTGTCTTAAAAACCCAGATCTGTTTAAAAGCCACTGCAGAGCTTTTGAGGAAGGAGCTTGTTGACCCAGAGTTCATTACACACATAAGCTTCAACACGCTATTGATGGAAAAGCTGTTGTAGTGATGGGGTCGACACTGGCAGTCACACAATGACATTTCAATTGATCTGCCCTCTTAAACATGCTTGAGCGACCCATAATGCAGTGTGTTTGAGCAGCGCTACAGAAGCGGCACGGTTTGGTTGATATTTTCTTTACTATGCATAGGCTCTGCACTCAGCTATCTGTCTTAAAATATAGCAGTCTCATATAAAGTGTTTAGCCTCAAGCATGTCACTGTAAAATAATGATAATACGCATAATTTTACAGAGGATTCTGGCCATCATGATGGTGCTATTGAGTTGAACAGCCTCTGCAAGGTCAAATGAAGACACTCCATCACACTAATCGTGTTTAAAAAGGCCGGCCCTTTACATGCACTGCATACTTATGGATTTGCATATGAGATATAAAACTAAATGAAAAGCAGGTAAGGCCAAGTGAACTAGACTGAGTTCTTACTGACGTGATCTCAATCCTTATTAAAAATAAAGTTCATCCACTCTTTCCTAATGCTGCGATCAGAAGGCAATGCAGACTGGTTTTTTGTACAGTTTCTTGTCTTGGTCTTTAGAGCATCTTTATAGTTAGGTTTCTTCATAGACCTGCTTTTGCCCCTCTCTTTCTTCACACTATGTACGTTGAATTGTGGGCGGAGCTAAACAGGCAGTGATGTAGAATCTGTGGGCGGGGCTAAACAGGCAGTGCAGTAGAATATGTGGGTGGGGCTAAACAGGCAGTCCTGTAGAATCTGTGGGCGGGGCTAAACAGGCAGTCCTGTAGAATCGGTGGGCGGGGCTAAACAGGCAGTCCTGTAGAATCGGTGGGCGGGGCTAAACAGGCAGTGCAGTAGAATCTGTGGGCGGGGCTAAACAGGTAGTCCTGTAGAATATGTGGGCGGGGCTAAACAGGCAGTCCTGTAGAATCGGTGGGCGGGGCTAAACAGGCAGTCCTGTAGAATCTGTGGGCGGGGCTAAACAGGCAGTGCAGTAGAATATGTGGGCGGGGCTAAACAGGCAGTCCTGTATAATCTGTGGGCGGGGCTAAACAGGCAGTGCAGTAGAATATGTGGGCGGGGCTAAACAGGCAGTGCAGTAGAATATGTGGCGGGGCTAAACAGGCAGTGCAGTAGAATATGTGGGCGGGGCTAAACAGGCAGTGCAGTAGAATCGTTGGGCGGGGCAGTAATGTAGAAGCAGGAGTTAATCTTCTGTGGAGGCGGAGTTTATCCACATTATTACGTCATAAAGTGTCACATTACAAAAACTGTCATTTTGGCAGATTGGCTTCAATAGAAATAGTTTTTAGGCTAACCAGAAAGTTTTGTAAAAACTTACAGGATGTTTTTATAGTAGGATATAATGACCTTTTATATGTCAAAAGATTGAGGGAATTTTGATTTCTTAGTTCATGACCGCTTTGATTAACTTTACTTAAGTTAAGTTATGTTTTTCATTTTAAAAGTTTGTTTAATGCATTTGTTTTACAGAAAATATTACAGTATTACACAATGTGTTTTTTATTATTCATATATTATTATTATTATTATTATTAAATTACAGTAATGAAATTCGAGAATATGCATCATTTTCATGAGAATAATAATATTACAAATTGCAATGCAAAAATCTTAATGGTGCTAAAATAGTGCTTTAAATCACATATAAATTATATGTCATATTTAATAACCTGGTGTTTCTTCAAGAAATTGACCCATATATCCGTCAAGTGCTGAGAGTGACAGCATGAGCTCCAGTCATGAATGAATTATTAATCAGATTAATACAGATTTAACACATTAAAACATGATGTCTCACTGGAGACTGAACCATGGGACTGCAGTTTGGAAACGGAAAGACAAGTGATGCAATTAGTCCAAGTGTCAGTAATTAATGTGCTCTTGATCTATCAGACGATATGGAGGCTGTATAGTTAAAAAAAATAAAGAAATAGAGCCTAAAACAAGCGGCCTGATTATTATGACTGCTGCCAGATTGTGTGTTCAGTTAAGAGTGCTTTGGAAAAACCAAGCAGCCTAATGATCCATTTTATGAAATAATGTGCACTGTACAGAAAAAAAGGATATGCATTATAGACGTTTTAACACAAATTAGAGGACAAATGCTGTGTAAACGTAGAACACGGCGTAGTTGATTTGGTTCAATATCTCTGCTTCTTCCAGAAGATACTGTTAAATAGTTTTCTGTGTGAAAATAAGAAATATCTTCTCATTTAATGTGTTTCACCCTCAAGTAAAAAAAAAATGTGGACATTTAAGTTTTAGTTCTTCAGCTTAAACTAAATTATAAGTTTATGTTTTTCATCTAAAATGTGTTATATTTTGTTTTATATTATTTCTCAGCTTAATTTGATCAATTATCCAAAACAATGCACTTTCATTTTTATTTTTTATATATTTTTTCTATTTCTAAAGTGCTTTAATTCATTTTTATTTCAGTTTAATTTTTTCAGCTGGTTATCTTATATTTCATTTTATTTCAACTTAATTTCAATTATCTATTTTTATTTTTATTTTTATTTTATTTTTATTTGTTACATATTTCTCTCATTTTAGTTCTTCAATTTAGATTTTTCATCTAATATTTATATTTTAATTTTATTTCAGCTTAATTTCAATTATCAAAACAATGCACCTTTTTCATTTTTTATATTTCTTTTTAGTTTTATTTTATTTTTATTTGTTGCATTTTTCTGTAATTTTAGTTCTTCAATTTAGATTTTTCATCCAATATTTATATTTTAATTTTATTTCAGCTTTATTTCAATTATAAAAAAACAATGCACTTTTTCTTTTTTATTCTTTTTTTTAATATTTCTATTTTTTTGTCTTCATTTTAGCAATTAAACTCATTCATATCTTTAGGTTTCCATCTAATATTGATATTTTATTTCATTTGAATGTTATAATTTATTTAAATTATCCAATACAATGGCCTTTTTAATATTTTTAATTATAATAATTATAATAATAATATATATAATATATATATAATAATAATATATATATATGATATATATTAATAATGTATAATTTTTAATAATTTATATATATATATATATATATATATATATATATATATATATTGTCATATTTGTCATATTTAATATTTCCATTTGGCTTTAATTTTTTTTTTTTTTTTTTAATTTCAATACTTCAACATTTATTATTTTAATTCATTGCCAGTGCAACATTCCTAATTTTCCAAGTTTTCCATTAAATATTTTATTTAACTCGTTAAGTAAAGAGTGTTTTAGAAAAACCAACCGGACTGATTATGCATGTTATGAAATAATGCAATGCTGTGCATTACAGCAATTCTACCACAAATCAGAGGAAAAAACACCATGTGGATTTCAAACATGGCTTGTTTGATTTGATTCAGCATCTTCACTTCTTCCAAAAGAGGCTGTTAGATTTTAAGTGTGCTCCAGAAAATGTGAAACAGAAATCTGAAGCAATTCAATCCTCTCGTTTCATGCATTTCCCCCTCGAGCAAAAAAAGTTGCAAGCTCTTACATTCAAAGTGTTGTCACACAGATAAGCGTGCAGTAGTTCGACTCGAAGTGACAGTGATGAGAGAAAAGCAAAGAGCTCCAGACACAGAAAGAGCTGAGAGGAGAGCGGATGAGACATTGTGCGGCTAACTGAGTTCAGTGTGAGACGCTCGCTCC
>NW_020525154.1:0-22500 GCF_003368295.1 Carassius auratus | reverse complement strand
TTTTACATATTTTGTGAAAGTACATTTGTATACATTGTATGTGATGATCATATTTCACTTTATTAAAAAAAAAATAATAATAATATATATATATATATATATATATATATATATATATATATATATATATATATATATATATATTTATTTATTTATTTATTTAAAATCACATTATTAGTGTCACCCATTCACTTGGAAAATCTTAAATCTTTAAAATATGCTCAGTTTTTATTTTAAATTAATATAAGTATCTATTTTACTTTATGCATATCTGTTTGTGATCCACTTGAATAATCAGAGGCTTATTTTGTACAATATTTTGAATTAATAAAAGATACAGTATGAAGAGCTGAAATCACACAATCCAGTGAGACAAGGAGAAACTTAAAGCTTCACATTTAATGTTACTTTCAATTTCATTGTAATTATCTGTAATAATTTGTGAAATTTACTTTTGAAAGTTTACTTTTTACTTTGTGAAATTTTTACTTTTTTGAAAAAAACTTTTTTTATTTTTTGGTCAGTGTAATATTTAGTCCTTCATAAAAATTATCAATTTCAGAAGGTTTATTAACATTTTTTTATTTTTTTGTTCGAATACACTGGTTAAACTAATCATAATAATCTTAAAACTGATAAAATCTGACATATTCGTCTGCATTTCTGTGACTAGTTCACTCTTACTGTTTTTGTCCATATTTATAATATACTTAAAATATTGATAGACTGATATTTTGGGCATTACATTCCAGAATCTACTGACTGCACTTCTGTTTTTGAATTATTTGGGTTAATATATATTTATGCAATTTTTTATGCAATTAGTTTTTTGGGTATATTTCTAGCAATAGCCAAAAATACATAATATGGGTCACAATTATCTATTTTTCTTTTGTGACAAAAATCATTAGGATATTAAGTACAGATCATGTTCCATGAAGATATTTTGTAAATTAACTTTTTTACTTTTGATTAGTAATATGCATTGCTAAAAATTCATCTGGACAATTTTAAAGATGATTTTCTCAATTTTTCGATTTTTTTTGCACCAAATAGTTGTATCTCAGACAAATATTGTCAGATCATAACACACCATGCATCAATGGAAAGCTTATTTATTCAGCTTTGATAATTTGAAAAATCAACCCTCATGACTGGTTTTGTGGTCAAGGGTCACATATTATCTACTCGGTACAATCAGCTCCTCAATAATAATAATAAAAACAACTAAGATGCTGTGGTTGTTTCCTGATTATCCTGTTGCAGTTTTTTTCTGAGATAATGATCGACACTCAGATTTCTCCAGTGTTCTCAGCTCGTGTGTGTGTGTGTGTGTGTGTGTGTGTGTGTGAAGGTCAGGATGAACGCAGAGCTGCTGCGACTCATATCTGATGAATCTGAGGCTTTGAGAGATCCAGGAATAAGAGAAGACGGAGGAGGGAGTTTTATTAGGATGAATGATGAGGTGTCAGATTGTGTCTGTGGAGAAGAGCTGAAAGAGACCGAAATCATTTTTTAAATGTACATTTTTAGAAATATATTACTTTATAAACATGCAAAAAATAATAAGAGTCAGAATAATAATAGTAAATTTTAAAGCTATGCAGTTATTTAAATGAAATCAAATTCACCTCTCTGTGCTTATTATTTATATTACTTATATTAGTTATTTGATTTTGTTATATATGCATGTTAGTATATATATTAAAAGAAAAAATAATAGGAAATAAAGTTTATTATTAAGCAAAAATATTTTTAAATTAAGTTTTAAATAAAACGGAGTACATTTGACAAGAAAATACTGTTTTATTCTTTCAGCCTCAGAATCTCACTTTTAATTAAATGTGTTGCTTACGGTTTTAGTTGAATGTTTTCTGTTTTCATTTTAGCTATATTTTTAGTAATGTAGTTTTAAGCACATCAAGTTGAACTAATTTAAAATGAACAATGGAGCTGAAATAAAAACGTTTAGTTAACCTTTATTTTATTTCAAGTAACTTTTTACATATTTTATTTATTTTTCAGTTAAATTTAACTATAAAACTGCTACTCTCTTTGTAATTATTTGTGAAATCAGTTTCTTCAATAACGTCAAAGTAAACCACCCAGCAAACACAGAACGTTCCCATAACGTTCCCGTATGGTTCCCATTTGGTTATTTTTTGGGAACCAAACAAGAACGTTCTTGGAATGTTCCCTGTAGGTTAATTTTAGGTTTAATTTGATTACCTTGGGAGAATGTTCGGGGAACGTTACCTGTAGGTTATTTTTAGGTTATATTTGATAACCTTGGGAGAATGTTCGGGGAACGTTGCCTGTAGGTTATTTTTAGGTTTAATTTGATAACCTTGTGAGAATGTTCGGGGAACGTTGCCTGTAGGTTATTTTTAGGTTTAATTTGATAACCTTGTGAGAATGTTCGGGGAACGTTGCCTGTAGGTTATTTTTAGGTTTAATTTGATAACCTTGGGAGAATGTTCTGGGAACGTTCCCTGTAGGTTATTTTTAGGTTATATTGATAACCTTGGGAGAATGTTCTGAGAACGTTCCCTGTAGGATATTTTTAGGTTATATTTGATAACCTTAGGAGAATGTTCTGGGAACGTTGCCTGTAGGTTATTTTTAGGTTTAATTTGATAACCTTAGGAGAATGTTCGGGGAACGTTGCCTGTAGGTTATTTTTAGGTTATATTTGATAACCTTAGGAGAATGTTCTGGTAACGTTGCCTGTAGGTTATTTTTAGGTTATATTTGATAACCTTAGGAGAATGTTCTGGGAACGTTCCCTGTAGGTTATTTTTAGGTTATATTTGATAACCTTAGGAGAATGTTCTGGGAACGTTCCCTGTAGGTTATTTTTAGGTTATATTTGATAACCTTAGGAGAATGTTCTGAGAATGTTCCCTGTAAGTTATGTTTTTATGATTTTAAGGGAACGTTCTGAGTAGGTTCCCGGAACGTTCCCCTAACCTTTAGGGAACGTTCTATTTACGTTAAGAAAACTTTCCTGGATAACCAATAGGGAACGTTCTGGCAACGTTCTGGGAACCAAAAACTAACATTCCCAGAACGTGAAATTGTTAGCTGGGGCATAACCCAAATTTTATTCAGTGTAATATTTAGTAGTGTATATAAATATAGTATTTATTTTGTTATATATAATATTTAATTTGTCCTCCTAAGATGTATGCAAAACATTTTAAGAAGGTCGAGTTCTTTTCAGAATTTTTACAAATGAAAGATTTAAGAGTTTCAGTTGTATTTTGTAACATGTTTGTCAACGGTGTTTTACTTTGTGTTTGCTCTTTTTCTCTTCTCTGTTCTCCTTCGGTTTGCTCTGAGCTCGCTGGACTCTCTCTGATCTCATCTATAAATATAGATTTCCCCTTCACACTCGATTTCAGTGTGAGTTTGGGACAGTGATCGCTCCATTAATTCTGTTTGAAATGAGATGTCGTCGTCCGATCAGCTAATTGACTCATCCGTGTCTTCCTCTGATCTCTTTACACTTCTATCAACACACGCCAAAAACTCTCCAGATGGCTTCGCCGCTGAAGCGTGGCGGCTAAAGCATTATTAACCGGTTGAAGGAGCGTTCGCTGCTCAGTGTGAGGTGTACACACCATTAATAACAGTGTGCTGTCTTTAGAAAGAGGTTTGCAGCCAAGGTGACACATCTTAATGAAGAACATGGAGAATTATGGGTTTAATAGCAGCCAGAGTCATCTTCAGTGTTTCCTTTTCTCTAAATCCTCCTTGTTCTTTCTGTCGTTGTCTGTAAAGCGGCCACTGAGTCGGGATGAAGAGGTAAAATCCCATTCATTGTCTCCACTGAGAAATTGATTTTCGGCTCACCATGAGCTCTGAGGCTCTTAACTCATGATTTATGATTCTCAAGTCAATGCAATTTGCCCTCTTTTAAAGGGATAGTTCACCCAGTTGCCACCAGAACAGTAAAGAACATGTTTAGCTGAAACTGTGGTGTTTAGTGATTCATAACATGCAAGGCAATGGCTACCGTTTTTGAGAATTAAAAAAGAGCCTATTAAGAAACACAAAATTAATATGCATGGCTTCTGATGATAAATATTGAAAGGATCGATCTGTGCAAGAAACTCAACATTATAACCTGTAATCCAGAACCTCGGGTGAACAATTCTGGTTCATTTCATCATTAACCATTCATTTTTCAGTGTATTATATTATATTAAACACGCAACATTGATGTGAAATGTGGATGTTTTGCATGTCTAATGCATATAAAGTGAATCAATTAGTCTTCATCAGCTACCCTTTTTACATAAACAATGAGAAACCATGAAAATGTTCCCAAAATGTTGTGAATGATGTTGGGTTTCTTGCACAGACTGATTTTTTCGCTTCATAAGACCTCATTATTTCGTCAGGAGCCATTGGGAATAATTTTGTGCTGCATGTATGTGCTTTTTTGACTCTCAAACTGACGGTAGCCATTGACTTGCATTTAATGAATCGCCAATGAACACAGTTTCAGCTAAAAATATTCCTTACTGTTTTACTGCATAAAGAAGTCACATACTTGGCTTGAGGGTGATTAAATTAACAGAAATGTTTCATTTTTGGGTGAACTATCCCTTTAACAGTTTTTTTGTTGTTGTTAGTTTTTTTATCTGTGTGTTATCAGATAAACTCAGACAGTCATTTGCGGAGGTTTTCGTCACATTAAATCCTTGTGCTCTCGCTTATATGTAGAGATGAAGGACAGATGAACATCTCTCTCTCTATATATAGACACGGTGAGAAAGGTAAAGGGCAGGTCGTAGACAGAAGGATGGATAGAAACAAGCTGGAGAGGTTAGTAGACCATCCCCATGTGACTTTGACCTTCTGTCTCAAGAATACAAGCGTTTTGAGTCATTTTTGCCAATGCAGATGTGCTCTTTTGATGTAAGCATGCTCGATCTGTCTTGAATAATTGCTCTTTCATATGCATTTTCTGTCACTGTTATAGTATGTGTTGCTTTTTATTCTCTCTCTGTGATTTGACCTGCTGTGGTTCTGCGGTGAGAGCTTTAAATCCAGTTGCATGATTAGTGGCACCTTGTAAAGCGCGGTCGGTCGGTGAACGCTGCAGATGGCGGCTGTTAACAGCACTGCAGCAGAGAGCCTGTCAATCAATAGCAGTGCATCTGCTGGACTCCACCCACACCATCAGCCGTCAAAACATTACTAACATTACCATTCAGGAAACTCCTTTCATCAGGCTACAATGCAAAAAAAAAAGTAAAAAAAAAAATTAATAAATAAAAATTATTGGATTTTTTTTTGTCTTGTTTTCCAGCATAAATATCTAACAATCAAGAGAGAGAGACACTTTACAATATTACTTTTTCTTCTGCAGAAATCTAAATGAAGTGAGTTTTTGCATAAAACAAGAGCACATATCTGTCAGTGGGGAGAGAATCAGAAATCATCTTAATTCAAAGGAAAACCATGTTTTTTATTTCCTTTATTGACAAATAATTAGGGATGCACGATAATATCGGCACAACATCGGTATCGGCCGATAAAAGCTTAAAATGACCATTATCGGTATCGGCCGATATGAATATTTCTGCCGATGAGCCAAACCGATATTCTCCAAGTGAAATAATTGACCTGTTTTTCAGATGTGAATGTCTGTCTACATTTGTAAAATAATAAATTTATGGTAGAATCAGTACAGAAGAGATACATGGATTTCTCTTCAGTAAAATTAAAGTTTAAATATATCAGTATATATTTGTAAATATATCAGTATATATTTGTATATATATATCGATATCGGTATCGGCATCGGCCAAAATTATTTAGAAAATATCGGCATATCGAATATCGGCCAAAATCCAATATCGTGCATCCCTACAAATAATGATATATTATTATTAATATTATTAATAATGTTATTATTAATATGATTCATATTATTATTATTATTAATACTATTATTAATATTATTAATATTATTATTGTTAATATTATTAACATTATTAATAATATTATTAATATTATTGTTACTATTATTAACAATTATTATATTAATATTATTATTATTTTTTATTCTTTAATTCTATAACAACCCTTATCTGTCTTGATTATTTGATCAGACCATCAAATGTTGCAAAAGGTAAAAATAAATAAATAAATGCAGAATTGATAAAAATAAAAAAAGTTTGTATGTTTTTGAAAATCTCGTCTGCTTACCCATGCTGCATTTACATGATCAAAAATACATTAACAACTGCTAAATGTTATTAGACTTAAAATAACTGTTGTTTATGTGAATATCTGTTAAAGTGTAATTTATTTCTGTGAGGCACTGCTGTATTTTCAATATTCAAAACATTGTGCTTCTGAATGATTTCAGGATTCTTTGATGAATGGAAAACATTTAATGCATCCTTGCTGAATAGAAGTATTAATTTCTTTAAAAATCTAGGATGATGATTAGACGCCATTCAGTGAACTAATAGTTTTAAATGCTTTTCGTAATAGCAGGCACTATATAGTGCACACTAGGCAGTGAGTAGTGCTCTAGTATTGCACTGTAACCGTGATCTCCAGAACATTGAGCTATTCTCTTATGAATATACCTCCTGAATAACACGTTTATGAAGATCCATATTAAAGTCCTGAAGAGTGCAATCTGATCATATGCTTCAGATGGAAGATCCAGACGGATTAAATTACCCAGCGTCCCCTCTGACCAGCTTCCCGAAAATGCTTTCAGCAGGATTCGAGCGATCAGGTTCTCCTGGATTAGAGCCGATTAGATCTGATTAAAGGATCAGAGGACATTTACTATGGGATTACCAGAGCTGATTATCACACACACATAGTGTGCATATTCAATGCAAATAACATCTGAACACATCAACACGCAGCCTGGAGCGCCAAAACATCTTTGTTTCAGTTTTTGAACGTGTAGACCTTTTGCATTATTTAGAATTAGCAGTTTTTGCCAAATTCTGCAGCGTTTGTGCTTCAGATATGGATGTTTTCTCTAATCATGTGTCTTGTTCAACAATGCCACTAACATTTTCTTTAGAAAGTATTTGGAAAAAAATATGTTTTATATTTGCCCTTCATAAGATTTTTTTTTCTATTCAGGCTTTTAAATTATGAAAAATGTAAACAAATCGACGGCGATGTTATGAAACGAGCATCTCTCTGCCTGATGGGATTTTGCTGCTTATGTTGTATATCTCACACACACACACACACACACACACACACACACACACACACACACACACACACACACACACACACAAACACACTGTAATTTGTTACTCACATGAAAAATCATGATGACTCTATATATGAGTGTAATCCTTTCTCTGACATCATTACTTTCCGTATTTGGGTGCATCTCACAAAAACATATCATCAATCATATTTGAAGAAAAAAAAATATATATATATATATGTATATATGTAGATATGTATATTTTATTTTGCATAAAGACATTGAGTTTTATTTTTAAGATTGTGACTATTTTTATAGTATTTTATTTTATTATAATTTTTTATATTATTTTTGTGATACTAAAAATTTAATATATATATTTTTAAACTTTGTATATATTTATTTATTTAGACAAAATGTGCTTGTTTATATATTTATACATAATTTTTTTTACAGAATTTTTGAATTTCATTAAAATGATTTTCATTAGATTCTCTCTCAGTACTGTAATATATATATTAATATTTGTATATATCTTTATTTTCTTTTGCTTTACAGTAGCAATCCAACAATTTTATAACATAAATATAAATAAAATATATACAAAATATATACTGGCTTTGTTTTCTTTTAGCAAGAAATGTATTTTCTCCCCTTTGAATTTGTGCTGAAATACACCTAAACAAACTAATCAAGGTCTTCAGGATTCAGGTTTTTTTCAGGGTTGGAGCTCAACTCCACGACTGACGTTTCCTACCCCTCCATTAACACTTTCCTCTAACATAAAGCATGTTTCTGTATGTTTATGTGTTGATAGGTTGGAATGGGTGGAAATCATCGAGCCGCGCACCCGGGAGCGCATGTACGCCAACCTGCTGACGGGCGAGTGTGTTTGGGACGCCCCGGCGGGCGTACAGATCAAGCGCAGTGGACAGGATCAGTGGTGGGAGCTTTTCGACTCCAAAACGTCCCGATTCTACTACTATAATGCTTCGACCCAGCACACCGTCTGGCACCGCCCACACAGCTGTGACATCATCCCCCTCGCCAAACTACAGACCCTCAAGCAGAACACCAACACAGCTCCGCCCACCACCACCTCCGCCGACAACAGCCCCGCCCACAGCGCCATCAGCACCACATCATCACAGGAGCAGGAGGAGAAGACATCCACCGCCGAGGAGGGAGACAGGTGAGCACATCCCAGATCTGAACATCTACTCACCTTCAGGCCATCCCAGATCTAGATGAGTTTGTTTCTTCGTCAGATTTGGAGAAATGTAGCATTGCATGCTTAATTTCTGGCAGTATTGTTGGCTTGATTGCACACACACTATTGAAAAAGAGCTGACCTGAATTCACCGGGACTCTTATTTTGAAATGTATTTAAGGACTCTTATTTTGAAATGTATTTGGCGGCTCTTCATAAAAAAAAAGTAACATTGACATAATTCATCAGCAGTCGATCATACGCGATTTATTAGGCTAAAAATGTGAGGAATTAATGAACAGCATTTAATGTAGCATTGCATCACATGCTGACTGCGAGTGAATGGGTGCCGTCAGAATGAGAGTCCAAACAGCTGATAAAAACATCACAATAATCCACAGCACTCCAGTTCATCAGTGAACATCTGGAGAAGACAAAAATGAAACAAATACATCAAGACATTTTTAGCTAACTATGAGTCAATAATCTATAATAACACCTATGGTCTGAATCAGGAGAGAAATCTGCACAGATCAAGCCAAAACAGCTCACTAAAGGTTTTTTTTCTCAATTTTTGTCACCGATGGAGTGTCTGTTCTTTGCTACTGTCGCATTTCCCTGCCAGTATTATTGGCTTGATTGCACAGACACTATTGAAAGAGAGCTGACCTGGATTCACCAGGACTCTTATTTTGAAATGTCTTTGCTGACTCTTCATTCATTTTTTTTTAAACATTTTCATAATTCATTAGCAGTTGATCATAAGTGATTTATTAGGCTAAAAATGTGAGGAATTAATTAACCGCATGTATTAAATGAGATTTTAGAAATATAATAATCATGTTAGACGGTATCAAAATTGGTGCTTTTTTCCCCATCCCTAAATTTACGACCTCTACATTTGTTATAGCATTCATAGCTTTTTAATGACCCACAAAAAAATGCTCCTAAATGCATTGAACAGTTCACACACAGCAATGCCCTGGGGGAGCTGACATGGAAAACATCCCAGAATCCCCTTTGATTTCACTCTGAGACCCAGACGACACTGTTGGAAGTCAGATTTCATTTAGTTGGACCGTCTGAGCCAGCGTCCCCATCCAAAAGTACATCCCTTATAGTCGGTCTTGAGACGCTCTTTAAGACGGACAGCTCTTGTTTTTATTTGTTTCATTAGATCACTGCTGTAAGTGGTTTTGACCAGAAATAAACAGCTTTGTGTTGAGACTTCAATATAAGTGCAGGCTACAATACTATGCATGCTATCTCCAGTGGTGGACAGTAACGGAGTAGCTTTACTTCGTTACTGTACTTAAGTACATTTTTCAATTATCTGTACTTTACTGAAGTAGTTTTATTTTGAGTAACTTTTACTTTTACTTCACTACATTCCAAAGCATAAGATCGTACTTTTAACTTCACTACATTTCATAAAACATATCGTTACTCCCTATAATATATCACGTGCTCCGACACGCAGAAGCGGTGTCTTTTCAAAATAAACTTTACTCAGATCGCGAATCGCACCAAACGATTCGTTTACGAATTAGAATGATCCGATTGCAGCTGTTCTGGAGTCGACCACTCACTGATTCAAATGAACCGTTAAGTGCGAGTCTCCAGAAGTAAGAACCGGGAGATCTTGTGAGCGTGCGTGCGTCTGATGTTGCTAAAAGTAAGTTATTAATGTCGAAATTTAGGATTAATTATTGTAACTGAAAATCATATTTAGGTCAAAATTGTCAGTTGTTTGGGAACTAAATCCGCTGTAAAGAGAGAACTATTTAAGCCCACTGAAATGCTCCAGTGCAAAGCAGACACATCTATCAGCGTCTCCGTGTATTAGGTTAAAAAAAAAAAAAAAACCTTAAACTAACTAAAATAACTCATGCTTGTCCAAATTCCCCGCAACCGTAATATTAAATGGAGTTATTTTTTACATTCTTTGGTCGAAGTTTTCAGATCGGCACTTCGGAGCCTGTTCGGTTGATTCAGATCGGCACTTCGGAGCCTGTTCGCGACTCGGTTGATTCAGATCGGCACTTCGGAGCCTGTTCGCGACTCGGTTGATTCAGATCGGCACTTCGGAGACTGTTCGCGACTCGGTTGATTCAGATCGGCACTTCGGAGCCTGTTCGCGACTCGGTTGATTCAGATCGGCCCTTCGGAGACTGTTCGCGACTCGGTTGATTCAGATCGGCACTTCGGAGCCTGTTCGCGACTCGGTTGATTCAGATCGGCACTTCGGAGCCTGTTCGCGACTCGGTTGATTCAGAGCTCCACTTCGGAGCATGTTCGCGACTCGGTTGATTCTGATCGGGAAATTGGAGCATGTTTGAGATTTTTTTAAATTCAGATCTGGACATCGAAGCAAGTTTGTCAAACGGTTAATTGATGATAAATGAATATTTGGACTTGAGGATTTTTTTTACCTGTCGATTCAGCATGTACATGGACCCACACACAAAGGTGGACACACTCTAGACTTAATCATCAGTAAAGCTCTAAACTTTTCATCCATTGTTATTAAGGACGTTGTTCATAACCGCTCTGAAAATAAGTAGCCTAAATATTGTTAGCTGATGCTAACTGTCTAGCTAACAAGCTTGCTGGTGCTAACTTGAGGTAATTTTATAATGTCCAAATATTTTTATTCAACCACCTATATATATATATATATATATATATATATATATATATATATATATATATATATATATATATATATATATATATTACATCTGGGGAGAAAAGAAAGGATGTGATGTTCAGAACATGGTAATTACAGTAATTATCAAAGAGGGGAAGAGATGCACCCCGTTTGGCCAGGGGTGTTTTTACACTCCAGACAAGGTTTGAGAAGGAAAAAATCATTATGAAAATATAATTATATTCTCCTTAAAATCTTCAGGCCTTATTATCATGTCATATATAACTGTGATGTTCTGTAAAACAACAAACTTTAAAATACTTTGTTCTTACTGGTTTTCTCTCAGGTACATCACAGTGTAAGCTTCACAGTGAACATTACTCTCGTCAGCGTAGTCCATATCAACAACAAAAATATATCTTCACTCCATATAATGGTTATTTTGGAATAAATCCCAGGTATTTTGAGCAGTAGGATTATTAAAAAAAAGTGCTAATATAAAATTAAATTAGCCTATATAAAATTGCAAACATCTATCTTTCAGTACTTTTTTACTTAAGTACATAAAAAATTGAGTACTTTTGTACTTTCACTTGAGTAAAATTGAAAAAGGAGTACTTTTACTTTTACTGGAGTAATATTTTATCATACGTATCTGTACTTTTACTGAAGTACTTGATTTGTGTACTTCGTCCACCACTGGCTATCTCTGTGCAGTATGTGGATTTTCTGTATGCATGGAATAGAGTGCAAGTCAATGCAATTTTTTTCTTAAGAAATTCGTATTACTGTTTTAATTCAATGGGGTTTTCAGTCTGTTGCACTATATGTGATGCATACAGAAAATCTAAATGATGTATATGCATAAATATTATATACTGCAAAAATAGCATGCATAGTATTTTTGTGATTAATTTTGTTTCTAGAGAAGTATTAGCCATAAGAGCATAACCTTTCCAGACAAACCTACCATGAGCTCTGAGGTTATAAAAAATGATGCAGGATGCCTCCATTAAAAAGTGACTTTGCATTTAATTGCTGAAATGCTTCCGGAAACCTGAGAGATGTGGGCGGTCGAAGACACATGCATGGTTAAAGTCGGATGGCTTGCTGCTTAATTGTGAGAGACTATACAAATTTGCGTGTGCATTAAAAAAAGAACGGAAGAAAAGACTGAAGAACACATGCATATCACGCTTCAAGCTGGTTTTTTTTATTTTTTATTTAATATTCCAACAATGTTACATTTAAATAGTTTTATCCCACGAGGAACGCAGCGGACTATGAAGGAAGGGTCGTGAAATGATTTCGTGTGACAGAGGAGGAGGAGAGTATGTGTAAATTGATTTGAAGGTCGGATATGCATGAATAATTAATATCCAGCGGAAAACACTGCTCACTTTGTAGTGGGTCTCTTGCTCGAGAGAGAGACGGAGTGAGAGATAAGTTTCTTGTGTTTGGAGTTTTAATCCAGCTACTAAAGAAGCGAACACACACACACACACACACACACACACACACACACACTTGGCTGTGTAATCCAGTCTGGTCGGCTCGTGGTGGCCAAGTACTGAATTGATTTGACACACTTCTTTCTCGATCGCTCAGAGGCCTTTTTTGTCTGCTTTAAACTCACAGACCTCTTCGATTTAGATCTTTATAAAATTGCCCTTGAAAGGCTTGAAGGCTTTTTAGTGGTCATACATCACTAGTATTATTGCAACATTTTCCTAAAAAGACTCATCAATCCCTCTTATTAAATAGAGACACTTTTTTATCATGCAGTGAATTCTTAATGGATAAAACCCCACACTTTTTTCCCCCTCATTGAATATCGCTGTACTTGGAAATTCATCACATTTAAGAAGTGGTTTGTGATCATTTCAGAACAAGACATTTTAACATCTTAGTTGTAATAAACTGATATTTTGCACTTGAAAATTAGTTTGGAGATCTGAAGGTTAAGATGTGTCTACAGTGTTATGTATTTTTTCATTTAATTAATTTTTTTCAAAACAATGGATTAGATTTTTTATTTTGATAAATAGTAAAGAAAATCTGATTATTAAATCTTGTTTTCTCGTTTAATAATACAATTTTATTATCTATTTAAGTGTATTAAATGGGCAATATCTTATAGTAAAACAAAACAAGAGGTGCTTTTTTTCCCCTTAAAAATAAATGTTTGTATTTTAATTTACTTTTATTTTCTTTATCTGATTTTACTTTTCATTATGTCCCTTTAATAAATATATTTATATACTTTTTATAATAATAATAATTCTAAATAACTATATATTAAAGGAAAATAAAAATTCACACCATAAAATTAAAATTAAAAAATATTATTACAAAATAATAACTAAAAAAGATAAAATAAAAATCTATTTAATGTATTTAGTAAAAAAAAATGTTATGTCTTATATTCTCTTGTTTAGGTTCAGATGGGGCACTGGCACCAGAGAGAGGATGCTCATCAAGGTTTCGGATCGGGAACCCAGTTTTCTGACACAGGGAAACGGATACTCCAGTTCTTCCCCACGCTCCAGACGCTCGTCCAACAATGCCCCTTCTGACCCTGAAGCCACGCCCCTTTCCCTTCCTGACCGCCCCGCATCGCAGTCTCCGTTCCTGAAGAAGGCGGAGTTAGGCGGCACTCAGCGCCACTGTTCGGGCGATTCCCAACCATCATCCCCCCGCTTCACTTACGAGCCTCCTTTGTACGAAGAACCGCCCTCGGAATACCAGTCTCCGCCTATTTATGAGGAACCGCCCACTGACATGCACTGCGACCAGGCCTTTTTTGGCTCTGACAGGTCTCCGGCACGTCTTTACCACTCCCCCAAGCAAAGCCCATCTCCTTACGGTCAACTTGTGTTGACGAGACAGCGTAGCTCCACCCCCGAAACGATGCCCAATCAGGGGGGCGACCGAGACTATAGCTCAAGTGGGCGGGACTACAGCTCCAGTGGGCGGGATTATAGCTCGGGAATGAGGGACTACAGCTCTGGTGGGCGGGATTACAATTCTAGTGGGCGGGAGTATAGCGCAGCTGGGCGGGAATATGTAAAGCAGCTAGTATATGTCGAGCAGTCTGGCTCCTCCCCTCGATTTAGGACGACAGAGCGTCTGCTGAGCTACGGGACGACCAGTTCAAATAGCCTTTCAGCCGGATTTTCTTACGGTGGCTCCTTTACGTTACAGCACAGTCACGACCTCAACGGTGGCAACCGGAAACGTAAGAACCGGAAGCCGTCTTTGCCGGGAGGAGAGGGTGATGGCATGGGGTCTGGACTCGGGGCCATGATCACTCAAGCCCGGTTGGCATGGGAGGCTCAGCAGATGTTACATCAGCGAGGGGGCGTGTCTTCCGACCAGGGAGCGAAAGACGGGTATGAAAGCGACGGGGCAATGCCCCTTCCACTGCCTGGTCCAGTGGTGCGGGCGTTCAGCGAAGACGAAGCCCTTGCGCAACAGGACAGCCACTGGAGACGTGCCACCCTGGACAGACTGGCATTTCCTCAGACGCTGCTAGAAAAGAGTCTGTCAGTGCAAACCAACCTGGCATCACCTGAACCTTACCTTCATCCCTCGCAGGTAATGCACAGCAACAAGCACAATGCATCAAAACTCAAAACATTGCCTAGATTCCCATATTTATGATACTGCAGCAAGCCAGTCAAGCATCACCTTCACAATTAGTTATACTTTGGCTTAATTCTCTAGCTTTCAAACCTCTGGTATTAGACTTTTGCATGTGTCGTCCTGTAGCAATAGAGTAATCTGAATGTGAGATACAGAGGATGCACTACAGGAGCTCAGGTTTTGGTTGTTTTCCTCACTTATGCTAATTTTTCTCTGAGGCAAAGCAAATGCGCCAGTAACTGTGGCTTTATTATACATTAGACGCACTTCACTGTTTATTTAACAGCAATGAACTCAAATCATGTTTTCTGGTTATGTATTATGATGTCAGTGCTCTGTTTTTGCAGTTTTCAGTTGCGTAATAGAAAGTTTTTTGGACACATTGGCACTGAGGTGAATGAGCTGGAATCCTCTGATGAGCTGAACTCTGAGCTCTTTCAGCCCAATATAATGAGTCCAGAATCAGGCCTGAACCGCTGCTTAAATGCTGCCATTGAGGTTAATTGGGACGGCTGACCCTCAGACGCTTGTTACCCAACCAGTCATTACTTTGTTCTGGAGATATCGGGCTGAGCTGAGCTGATCTCGCAGGCTAAATGCTGTGAGTGTTCCTTCGAGGGATTCTTAGGTTCTGCTCTATTTGCGAATAATAATGGAGACAGACAGGAAACACTGTAAGACAAACAGTGACCCTCGAAATTAATGATGATTCCCAAATAAATACATGCAGCTCAGACAATAATCTCAAAACCTCCCAGAGCACCCTAGCCACTGCATAACAACAGTCTAAAAATGAGTCAGAGCACCCTAGCAACTGCATAACAACAGTCTAAAAATGAGTCAGAGCACCCTAGCAACTGCATAACAACCGTCTAAAACTGAGTCAGAGCACCCCTAGCAACTGCATAACAACATTCTTAAAAACCTACCAGTTTACCGTAGTAACTGCATAGCAACGCTCCTAAAATCCATCCTGAACACCCTAGCAACGGCATAGCAACACTCTTAAAAATCGGCCAGAAACCCTAGCAACTGCATAGCAACACTCCTAAAAACCCACCTGAACACCCAAGCAACTGCATAGCAACACTCTAAAATCCAACCTGAACACCCTAGCAACTGCATAGCAACACTCTTAAAAATCGGCCTGAACACCCTAGCAACTGCATAGCAACACTCCTAAAATCCATCCTGAACACCCTAGCAACTGCATAGCAACACTCCTAAAATCCAACCTGAACCCCCTAGCAACTGCATAGCAACACTCCTAAAATCCATCCTGAACACCCTAGCAACTGCATAGCAACCCTCCTAAAATCCATCCTGAACACCCTAGCAACACTCCTAAAATCCATCCTGAACACCCTAGCAACTGCATAGCAACCCTCCTAAAATCCATCCTGAACACCCTAGCAACTGCATAGCAACACTCTTAAAAATCGGCCTGAACACCCTAGCAACTGCATAGCAACACTCCTAAAATCCAACCTGAACACCCTAGCAACTGCATAGCAACCCTCCTAAAATCCATCCTGAACACCCTAGCAACTGCATAGCAACCCTCCTAAAATCCATCCTGAACACCCTAGCAACTGCATAGCAACACTCCTAAAATCCATCCTGAACACCCTAGCAACTGCATAGCAACACTCCTAAAATCCAACCTGAACACCCTAGCAACTGCATAGCAACAATCCTAAAATCCAACCTGAACACCCTAGCAACTGCATAGCAACCCTCCTAAAATCCATCCTGAACACCCTAGCAACTGCATAGCAACCCTCCTAAAATCCAACCTGAACACCCTAGCAACTGCATAGCACCTTCCTAAAATCCATCCTGAACACCCTAGCAACTGCATAGCAACACTCCTAAAAACCCACCTGAACACCCTAGCAACTGCATAGCAACAGTCCTAAAATCCAACCTGAACACCCTAGCAACTGCATAGCAACACTCCTAAAAACCCACCTGAACATCCTAGCAACTGTGTAGCAACAATCTAATAAACAGCCTAGCAACTGTGTAGAAATGCGCTTAAAAATCGTCCAGTACACCCTAGCAACGGCATAGATATGCTTTTAAAAACCTCCCCGTACACCCTAGCAACTGCATAGCAACAAATCTCAAAAACAGCCTAGCAACTGCATAGCACCACTCTTAAAAATCGGCCAGTACACCCTAGCAACTGCATAGCAACACTCCTACAAACACCCTTGCAACAGTCTAAAAAACATCCTAGCAACTGTGTAGCAATGCTTTTAAAAACTGGACAGTTCACCCTAGCAACTGCATAGCAACAATCAAGAAACCGTCCAGAACAGTCTAGCAAATACATAGCAACGCTCTATACAACATCTAGCATGCCCTAGCCTAGCAACTGCAGGTGCAAACTCTTCAGGACAGTTTGTGTCTCTGTGTTCTGGATTTGCAGTGTTTTCTGGGAGGTTTTAGACTGTTTCAGTGTGTTTGTCCAGCAGATCACACACACACACACACACGCCCTGCCGATGCACATCAATATTTCAGCATGTGCAGTTTGAAGAGTGGTCGTCGTGCTTATGTAAGGCATCACACTCTCCACACCTACAATCCAAAGATAAGAGTCAGAAATCATATTGTGCTTAAAGAAATTGAAACCTGTTTTAGGACTGTTATAGGATTTGTTGCTCACTTTCAAACACATTTTCCCTCAAAATCGTACTTTAAAATATTAAATTATTAGAAAAAAGCTTTCAAACTTGATTTTTATTTACTTTTTTATTTACTCAAGAAGTTAATTATTATATGTTTAATATCAAAATTAATATAATATTAAGTAATATTAATATATGATGTCTGTATTAATTTTTTTAAAGCTTGTCTGTGTTTATTTTTCTTACCCTAACAGCAATTAGTATTTTTATTTGTATTTTTTAATTTTAAGCAGAATTACTATTTCTAAATCATTGAAAAAATATACATATATTTATTGTTAGAATTTTTTATATTTCTGCTTAAGACAAGAAAATAAAACTGTTTAAAGTGTTTGCTAATTTTTGCAACATTTATTTGAGTTAGTGTTGCTATGCAGTTGCTAGGGTGTTCTGTGTAAGTGCTTTGAGTGTTGCTATGCAGTTGCTAGGGTGTTTCTGGGTAAATTCTTAGAGTGTTGCTATGCAGTTGCTAGGGCGTTCTGGGTAAGATCTTAGAGTGTAGAGTGTTGCTATGCAGTTGCTAGGGTGTTCTGGGTACGTTCTTAGAGTGTTGCTATGCAGTTGCTAGGGTGTTCTGCGTAAGTGCTTTGAGTGTTGCTATGCAGTTGCCTAGGGTGTTCTGTGTAAGTTCTTTGAGTGTTGCTATGCAGTTGCTAGGGTGTTCTGGGTAAATTCTTAGAGTGTTGCTATGCAGTTGCTAGGGTGTTCTGGGTACGTTCTTAGAGTGTAGAGTGTTGCTATGCAGTTGCTAGGGTGTTCTGGGTACGTTCTTAGAGTGTTGCTATGCAGTTGCTAGGGTGTTCTGCGTAAGTGCTTTGAGTGTTGCTATGCAGTTGCTAGGGTGTTCTGTGTAAGTTCTTTGAGTGTTGCTATGCAGTTGCTAGGGTGTTCTGGGTAAATTCTTAGAGTGTTGCTATGCAGTTGCTAGGGTTGTTCTGGGTACGTACTTAGAGTGTTGCTATGCAGTTGCTAGGGTGTTCTGGGTAAGTTCTTAGAGTGTTGCTATGCAGTTGCTAGGGTGTTCTGGCTAAGTTCTTAGAGTGTTGCTATGCAGTTGCTAAGGGTGTTCTGGGAAGTTCTTAGAGTGTTGCTATGCAGTTGCTAGGCTGTTCTGGGTAAGTTCTTAGAGTGTTGCTATGCAGTTGCTAGGCTGTTCTGGCTAAGTTCTTAGAGTGTTGCTATGCAGTTGCTAGGATGATCTGGGTAAGTTCTTAGAGTGTTGCTATGCAGGTTTCTAGGCGCGTTCTGGCTAAGTTCTTAGAGTGTTTCTATGCAGTTTGCAGGCTGTTCTGGCTAAGTTCTTAGAGTGTTGCTATGCAGTTGCTAGGGGTTCTGGCTAAGTTCTTAGAGTGTTGCTATGCAGTTGCTAGGCTGTTCTGGCTAAGTTCTTAGAGTGTTTCTATGCAGTTGCTAGGCTGTTCTGGCTAAGTTCTTAGAGTGTTGCTATGCAGTTGCTAGGGTGTTCTGGCTAAGTTCTTAGAGTGGTTGCTATGCAGTTTGCTAGGCTGTTCTGGCTAGTTCTTAGAGTGTTGCTATGCAGTTGCTAGGCTGTTCTGGCTAAGTTCTTAGAGTGTTTCTATGCAGTTGCTAGGCTGTTCTGGCTAAGTTCTTAGAGTGTTGCTATGCAGTTGCTAGGCTGTTCTGGCTAAGTTCTTAGAGTGTTGCTATGCAGTTGCTAGGCTGTTCTGGCTAAGTTCTTAGAGTCCTCAGGTCCATGTTATTAATAATTTGGGAGTTTTTTGTGTTGTTTTGTTTCATGTACCTGTGCGTTTAACTTTGCATGATGCGTTTCATAAGCGCTGATGTTTCTGAGGCCACAGAGGGAAAGCGCCTGAATCTTTTGAAACTGTATAATTGTATAATTGCCTGAAGGAGGTATTTCTGCAGTCCTCATTATTTTGGGGCTTGACTCATTTCCTCTCGGCCTCCTCTTGACCTGCTCCTGTGACTAAGACCGGTTTATTATCTGTGCTTCCTCTGCTCTCAATGCTGCTCTTCAGCATCAGCACACAATGTTTTCTTTCTTTCAGTCGGAGGATCTCGGAGCGTGTTCTCAGTTCGAGGCCAGTCGTAACGCTCGTAACATGATGCCCAGCGCGAGCTGCGGCGTTTTCCCAGAGTTCACGCTCCGCAAACCGTCCTCCGAGACGGACATCGAGAACTGGGCGTCCAAACACTTCAACAAGCACACGCAGGTACACCAAAACACCCATTAAACCCTACAAAACCTACTGTTTCATATTTGATAAGTGAATATCTGGCCTCTAAATGATCAGCGTGATCAAAATTTTGCTTTATTTTTTAGTCCACTAATATGATCATCAGACATTTGAGGAATGTTTATTAGTTCATCTCTCAATCATCATTATATTACACTGCATTATATGTTTTGAACATTTAAATATCATCTTAAGACATATTAACGACTGATATTTATAAATTTATTTAAGTATCTGCTGTAAAGATATCATTGATTTACCATTAAGAGCATCAGAATTTCAATGTATAAATATCAGTCTCTGAATGAAATGTAGCTATTTTTCCTCTGATACTCTCAAATGAGTCATAAAAGTATTATATTTGATACAAAACTTAAAACACATTTTTACAAATATTTTGTCTAAAGGTTCAGTAAAAACTGTTCAATTTTTTTAAAAACAGATTTTTCGGACTATTATTTCATATGTCAGGCTTTACAGGGTTGAAATCTAACATAAAAATGTTTTTTAAAAAATGTAAAATGTAACAAAAATATTAATAAAAACTAATGAAAATGACAAAAAAAATGCACAACAAAATTACTAACATTAAAATGGATAATTAAAAATAAAAACAAAAAGAGAATATTAATAAAAAGGACAACAAAAACACACAACAGAGTTGTGGAAGATTAAACTAAAATGGAATTTTTTTTTTTTTTATTAATTCAAAATATTAATAAACACTAATACAAATTACAAAAACATGCAACAAAATTATGAAAATTTAAATGGCAAATATGAAATAAAAAAAGACTGATTGTAAATGTTATTAACAAGTGATTGAAAAAACTATTAAAAATTACAAAAATAGACATCAAAATTACTAAAATTAAAATATAAAATACAAAACTGATTCAAATATTTATTAAAAACTAATACATATTACAAAAATAGACAGCAAAATTACTAACACTAAAATTAAATGGAAAATATATAAATAAACTAATTCAAAATATTAGTAAAATCTAATACAATATATAAATAAACTAATTCAAAATATTAATAAAAGCTAATCAAAAATACAAAAACTAAACAAATTACTAAAATGAAAACAAAAATTATTAGAAGCAAGTTATAAAATTAACAAAAACACAAACAAACTGACTAAAGACTAATATTAAGTGTAAATATAAAAATATTAAATTAAAAACTAATTCAAAATATTAAGAACTAAAAAAAAAAAAAATATTATATAATATATATTACAGCAAAATTAATAAAACTAAAGTTACAACGGAAAATTAAAATAAAATGAACAAAAATTACTAAAACAAAAATTACGATTATTTTTTTCCCCCCGCAAATATTTGAAGCAGGTAATAAAATGACAAAATTAATATTACAAATATTCAAATTCAAAATATTATAAAAACGAACAAATTACTCAAACTAAAATAAAATGGAAATTATAAATAAGCATCAAAATATTCATAAAAGCTTATAAAATACAAAAATATGCAATAAATAAAAAATTATAAATATACTATTTAATATAAAATACACAGAACTACTAAAACGTAGATTAAAGTGTAAAATATCAAAATAAAAGTGAATTCAAAATATATTAAAAACTAACAAAAATACACAGCAAAATTACTAACAAAATTTAAGAAATATCTAAATAAATAATTCAAAATATTAATAAAGCTAATCAAAAATACAAGAATATGCAATAATTACTAAATATTATATAATATACTATTTAATATATAATACCACAGAACTACTAAAACGTAGATTAAAGTGTAAAAATAGAAAAATCCTCTGTGTTCCAGGGTCTGTTCAGGAGGAAAGTGTCGATCGCTAACATGCTAGCGTGGAGCAGCGAGCCCATCAAGAAGCCCATGATCATGACTACAGACCGGACGGTGAAGCGCGAGGCCGTGGAGCTCTTCAAACTCGTCCAGACCTACATGGGCGACCGTCGGGGCAAAGGCGAGCCTCTGTCCGTGGCTCTGGAGGTGGCAGTGAGGGGCTGGAGCTGTCAGGGTCTGAGAGACGAGCTCTACATCCAGCTCTGCAGACAGACCACGGAGAACTTCCGCTACGACAGTCTCCAGAGAGGATGGGAGCTCATGGCCATCTGTCTGGCCTTCTTCCCCCGACGCCTCGCTTCCACAACTATCTGGAGGGCTACATCTGCAGACACATGGACCCTCTCAACGACACCAAGGGTACGGGACACCCCACACATAAACATTAAACCACCTGCTTTTCCTGTTGATCTGGGATCCTGCCAAACTCAAACAAAATGGTGCAGGATTTACTTTGGTAGACATCGCTAGTGAATTTCACAGATAAGGACAAAGAAACATCAAGCAACACATTGCATTAAAGTGAAATTTAGAAATTATTTAAGCCTTAAAAATGTTATTTTCATATGAATTTAAAATATTTATATATTTTTATTTTATAATATGAATTACAAATATTTTATATGTTTTATTAATAATATTTTAATAATATCAGTGTAAAATATTTATATATTATTTATCAAATAAATATAAAATATTTCAGAAATTTGTATTCATAAAATGAGATTTAAAATATTCTATGTATAATATGATTTATTTTTTATTTATTTATAATATGAATTTAAAATATTTTGTTTTATTTATCATTTGAATTTAAAATAATTATATATGATTATTTATCATATGAATAAAATATTTTATATGTATTTATGTATAATATCATTACAATATATATTTTTATAATATAATTAAATTATGTAATAATATAAATGTAAATATTTATATATTGTATTTATAGTATCAATTTTAAATATTTTATATATTTTTTATAATATCAATTTAAAATATTTTATATAT
>NW_020525153.1:0-26844 GCF_003368295.1 Carassius auratus | reverse complement strand
CTGCCTGATGTTAGCAGACAGCATGGCTCTCAGACACTCCAGAGAGTCCTCCACTGACAGAGAGCCGAAGTAGTTCACCAGCCACTACAGACATTAACAGAGTGAAAAAGAATGAAAAAAAAGGCCAGACTTCAATTCAGTATGATATATCAAGAACTATTTGTGTACCTCTGGATTGAGCAGGTGTGTGTGTACGACAGCTCGTTTGATGTCGTACAGGTCGGTATAGTGCTCTAAAGCTCTCTGCAGAAGCCCTGCCTTCTCACACAGCTGGGCAATGTGGGCACGATCGTAGTTATGTAACATCTGATTTCCTAGAATGGCATCTGCAACCTGCAAGAGACCATATTGTTTGAAAAGAGTCTAACACAATGACAGTAAGTGTTTCCAGATACGTTTCGGTGTGTAGTGTGTACCTGTGGTGCATGCATCAGGTTCATCTCCAGCAGACGGGTCTGGAGTGGACCTTCTGATGGGCGGTTGTTTTTCAGCGCATCCAAAAGGAAGACGTGCACTGCTGGACCAGGTTATACTCCATAAACACATCAACGATCTGAGAGAAAAACACATTTTGTCAGTGAACATCTTTCTGAGCTCATTAAATGGTTCTTAACAAACGGCCTCTGGGTCACATGGTTTCTCTCCAAATCATTTAAAACTCTGCTCCTTTTATTCCTTTCTTCTCAATATCCCACTCCCTTTTCAGCTCCTCCTGACCTGTGTGATGTCAGCCAGCGGTTCCTCATCCTGAACGAGCATCTGAGCAAACCTGGCCAGACCCGCGTGATGGCGCGGACTGATCCGCATCACGTTCCTCCCCAGCAGGAAGATCCAGTCCTGGAGTGTAGCCCACCTATAAACACCAGAATGAAGTATGCTTTTTATTGGTGTCCATTATGTCTATCTTATAGCCTTTTAACCTTAAAAATTGACCTGATCCAGTCAATCATACCTTACTGTGGCCATAGAGGACACATCTGGGGGAACTGGCCGGTTTCTGCGAAACCAGTGAATGACCTTTGTTGGGTACGTTGGCCCTCAGGTAGACAACTAAGGGGCAAGAGTAGGGGTCCACAGCCTTCACCAAGTCACCCAACTCCTCGGAGCATTCAAGCTGAAGAGAAACAACAGAAATACACAATTAAGGTTGAATACAGTTTAAGAATGGAGTGTGAATTCAAAGACATTTGGTTCTTAAGAGCCCGTTCTTTTTGTGAAAATGAAAAGGTCACATGGTCCTTCAGAAATCATTCTGTTATGCTGATTTAGTGCTGAAATAACTTTTTATCATCATCATCAAAAAGATAAAAGCAGTTGTGTTGGAGCACTGGAAACAGGATTATTTGATGAATAGAAAGTTCAAAAGCATTTATTTCAAATAAATAATTTGTAACATGAAAGTTTTCTTTGTTTCGTACAAGTAATTTCTGTACGAATATATATATTATATATATATATATATTTTTTTTTTTATAATAGCACTGACCCCAAATGTTTTGAATGGTTATTAAGGAGGGTCCAATTGTAAGGGATGAAATGAAAACAAGGGAAAACTTTATTTGGCATAGTGCGATTTGTGTGTATTTTTTCCATTCAGAACTAGGACTGTGCAAAAATCTGGAAAAAAGCTGGAGATATACTTCTAATCACAGGACCATCTTTACTGATGAGATGCGCATGAAAATCGCATTCGATTTTTTGCACAGCCCTAATTCAGAGTATTTCTGGACTGAGCATAGCATCATGGTCCTCAACTCTCTTAATAAACCAAATCATGTCAGTTCAATCAATAAACCAAGTCGAGAGATGTCACCTGTTGAGACTATGAGAAAGAACATTATGAAAAAAACATTATAATAAATGCATATTGTAAAAAACATACAGGAATGAAAGCCAAGACTTTCCTCTGTGCTTTAGAAGAAAAAAAAAAAAAAAAAAAAAAACACCCTCGGCCCCACATAACAAACACATGACATCACATCTAAAGCAAACATCTTCGATTACAGACACACATATTCATACACAAACACAGTCGTTCTCACACTCAGTCTTTCACACAGACCCCTTCTTTGTCTCAAAAATATGGATATGCATTCTTTTTTTGTTTGTGAAAAAAGAAAAGAAAAAAGAAAACGTGAAGAGAACACCCTGTTCCCTGAGCCTCTCGCTCAAACACACACACACACTCATGCGTACAGAGGAAGAGGCTATTGTGGGTGTGTGTTTGTGGAGATAACCATCTCCCCTGCGACCTCCCTCCACATACCTTGTCCTCCTTCAGCCATTTCTCCAGAAGTTGTTTGCGGCCCTGCTGAAGGACGGGTCTGCACAGCTCCAGAGACTCAAACTTGTTGAGCTGGCCTTGGTCCAGCAGGATCCCGAAATACTGCAGCAGTGGGGATGTCTGGCCGGGCTGGGCCGGGACGCCCTGGAACCGGCGGATGGTGTCAGGAGTGCGCAGGATACCCTGAGATAAACAAGAAGTGAAGATAATTGGAAGTGAAGCTAAGTATTATATAATTATGATAAAAAAGACACTAATTATTTTAATTAATTATAATAAATGATTCTATTTAATTAAATTTCTAATATGGTATATAATTATATAATATTATTAAACACCATCTTACAAGTATATTCAGCCTTGCTCACCTTTGGAGCATTAGCGGCAACTTTAGCTGCCTCGGAGTAGTTTCCTGCGGCAAAGAGGTTGTTAAACTTGCGGGCAAACAGCTCCTCGGCTCCTGCCAGATTATTTCGGACTGCCATCCGTAAAGCCAGGTCTGGATTCTGCAGCACATTGGTGATGTACTGGATGATGTTCTCCTCCTCAACACACACTGACAACACCTACGAAACAAAAGTGATCAAATTGTGATTTATGTTTGCGATTAGTAATATACCTTCAGACTGACATACAGGAAGGTCAAAGAAGGAGACATTTAAACTTTCAGAGCACATTTCTATTTTATATGGAGAAAAAGAGGGGAGAATGCATTCAACTCTAACACATGTTAGCTTTTTGAATTAAACATATTGAGAAATGTCCTCACTCTCCATTGTAAACAATGGCGTCAGCTGAAGTGCGAGCATGTGCCCACACATGTTATTATGTGGCAGGAAGTTTGTGCTACAGACAGTCGTGAACTTGCCCAAATCCCCAAATCAGAGATTTTCTGTTAAATGAATACGTTCTCTGACCGGTTTTTTGCTTTATGCAATCTGTGATCCATTCACACACGCTCTCTCCGCGGAGGCGCCATTATCTGAAAACACTGACATAAACACAGACGTTACTGTTACAACCTCTGTGCGACAATAAGTCTTTTTTGACGTTGTTTTAAAAAGAGAAACATTGATGCAATTTGGAAGTACTAGTAGGAATTTCGCTGTTATAATATTTGAGAGTGGCCGTGGGTTTTTGTTACTCTTCATAATGTAGACAGGGCGAGTGCATATCTAAAGTCTTTGGTGTTTAATTACCCTCTAATTAATATCCTGTTAGAAATTCCGATATATAAAGTTGATATTCTATTGATTTGAGCTTACTGGTGAAAGAACAACTTCTGATGGAATGTAAAAATACATTTCCCAAACGACAACAATCACTGCAATTAAAACGGAGCAAAATAATAATTTTTATAATTATAACCATTATACAGTAGGACGAAAATATGATAAAAATGTGTAAGTTTCCATTCTCTTAAACGAAACTAAAATGCTCAGACATTTAGTAGATGAAAAATTGACTAAAACTGGACAAGTTGATTAAATATAATTAAAAACTAAAAAAGTTAAATTTGACACAGGACTAAGGCTAAATTAAAAAATTACTGCCAGAATTTCACCGAAAATTCTTCTTTACTGTTTTACTGAAGAAAAAAATTAACCTCTAAATCTCTTACGGTTGCTGTTATTTTTATTGTAATTACTATTATTGTTGTTAAGAAGGTATCTATTTGTTAATATAGATACTAATATTAATACTACTACTAATAATAGTAAAATGTTCTCATGGTCCAATGTTTAAAAGGTCATCTTTTGCTAATTTTCTCAACAGGGCGAAGGAGGAGCCAAAAGGTTCCATTGGTAGTTTTTAGGCCACTTTTACCTGCATAAAAGCAGCTGGAAAATCCCTCACACACACAGCGTATGTGTTTGGTTATATAATATCAATGACCTTTAATGAAAAAACGTAACACTTTGTATCAGCTGCCCTCCTCACACTTAAGCTAAAATTAATACAAAAGCTTGTCTGTAGTATGTAACACAATCAGATGCAGGAGTGCAGTGAGACGTGAAAGGTGTCCGCTTTCAACCAGGATGTCATTGCTTTGATCAAACATCTTGTATCTTTAATTATTTCCAATAAAACTCTGCTACGAATAATATCTCTAGGAATTAGTGACAAGCCGAGAGTTTGTTTGTTTGAGAGAAGCTTAAAGTTTGACATTATAACTGTCGATGTTTGGCCAAGAGACACCAGCTGAAGTCGCCAAAAGCCCATCAAAGTACAATGTTCTGCAATATTTCTCTGGAGGTACAGTACATAGTGAAGCCTGGAAGGGCTTCTTCAGTTACTAGGTTGAAACATTCACATCCACAAATCAATAAAACAGATTTATGATGCTTAACACTCGCTTAAATTGTGTGAACACGGATTAGACTAGACAAGTGAGGCCAGTTTATTATAAACAACCAAGATTAAACATTTTTCCCCAGGACTATTTTGACTGCACGCGAGCAACAAGGTGGACAAGACTGCACTGTACATTTTCTGAATCTCTGGTGTAAGTGCATGTTGTAAGTGTTTGTATGCTACATTTTGTTCTAGATTGTAATCAGCTGGTCAAAGTCACAGGTGTTATTCTGCATGGATGAATCTCACTCTGTGCTTAAACCCACCCATCAGACCCCCAACAATATGGGTCAGCTTGCCCAGAAAGGGAGGGAGGCAGAGACACTAAAGAATATAGAGCAGCTCATTGTGTCTATAATCTTAACTCCACAAAGAGGTAGTGAGAGAGAAAGAAATGGAGAGGGTAAGTGAATAGGAGATTACATTTGTGTGTGCGTGTGAGTATGTGTTTGTTTGTGTGTGCATGTGTGTGTGTTTGTTTGTGTGTGCATGTGTATATGTTTGTTTGTGTGTGCGAGACAGACAGACAGAAGCTGCAGTGCTCCACGGGAGAAGAATGCTGCATTGACGTCAATAAAAGCCCAAGGTCTGAGGAGAGGGTGATAGTAATAATGAGTCACTCTTGATGAGGATCTACACAGTGCACATGTCTGTTATCAATTAATAATAATAAAGTGTGTGTGTGTGTATGTGTATGTATATATATATATATATATATATATATATATATATATATATATATATATATATATATATATATATAAATATATAAATAAATCAAATTTCCATTCATTCTCAAATAATAATAAAAATAAAAAAATGCAACCATTCAAATTAAAAAGTGTACAAAGATAATTTCTAAATAATTTGGATACTGGTATTAACCATGACAACAACAATAACTAATAATAAACAAAATTAATTTAACTATTAATTTAACAGTTTTATATGCAATGAACTGCTTATGTTATGTATATGTTAAAAAGCAGAAACACGTTTTAATTATATTACTATAATTATTATTATATTACTATAATTATTATTATATTACTATAACTATAAACAGATTAACTAATAACAAATAGATACTTTATCAACATTTTTATAAATTAATTAATATTACTAATCATTAGTAGTGTATTTGTTATTAATAATAATAATAATCAGCTTTTTGGCATAATAAATAAACATTTAATAATTGTAATTATTTGTTAATCATGCCAAATTTTATTTAGCCATAATACAGGAACAAAACTTGTATGTGTAATTTATATAGGTTAGCATAAAACAATGTGTAGTGGTACTATTACAAAAAATCTTTTTTTTTTTTTTCAGTCCGTTTGAGCTGTCTAGGGCCTAAAGTACTAACAGACCAGACATTTAATTTACTGAGAGTTATGTTACAGTAGTATAGTAGGCCTGATTAAAGAAAAAAGGGAGGGCAAAGTGTGATGTCACAGAAGTTGATCTGCCTATGCGCACTGTGACTGGCCGTAAGGTTCTGCCTGTGTTTAAGACACCAGTCAGTGCCTCCCACGGCAAGATCACATGATAACTGCCACTTTTTTTTTCTCACTCAGTCTCCCTCTTACATTCTCCCCAGCTATTTACAGCGAAGGTCACTCCGCTCACGAGTGCAGACGCAGCTGGTTAGAAACTGACTTTTCATCACACACCAGTGCTGACTGGCGCAGAGAACAGGAAGATGGAGAATGCCAGTATGCACAAGGGAAACAAATACAGGAAGAGAGATCTGCATTCCTTTTCCGTTACATAAACTTACATAAATCATATTCAGACATGACATTTATTCTAACACAGATCTATCCATAATATACTAGATCTTAAGACCAACATGTAAAATAACAGACAAACTTATTGTAACCCAATTACATAACACTTTACAAAAGTAACAACCGTAAGCTACAAACACGCGGAACCCTACAAGCGATTAATGTGTTAACTATGCATTTCATCTTTGGGATGTTATGCATGGCATTGTTGGTTGACCCAGGCAGAGGTTCTGTATTATTGACTAAGGTAATAATGCTCTTCAGGTTCAGCGTGACACAGGTTGGATTGGCTTTCGGTCACCCGCTGAATAATGGAGCATTGTGAACAGGAACATCAACTCACCTAAATTACTGAACACCTGTTTATTTATAACATTCTTGAGATCCAGCAGAAATGTGTCCCATTTTGAAATTATATATGCATCATGATGCTTCTATTGACTATGGTGGTCTTCATCTCCAAGTTCAGGTGGAAATTTCAGGATAAGAGATGCTTGAAGCTATGCTGAGAGGAAATTAAAAAAGATTAACTGTGCAGAGGGAGGATGGGTGGTTCCCATGTCTCAGTAAGAGGAGAGTATTAAATGTTCTGCCTCTGGGGTAATAATTTGTGTTGTGTCCTCCTTATATTCCCTCTGACAGAGCAGAGATCTGACCAAACACACACATATAGAGCTCCGCCGTGCAGGATCAAAGTGACACAGCTGCTAAAAATATTGAAATACTGCCACTCATTACAGCTGGAGCATGTCATTTTTTACAGAGTTAATTTATCTCCTCCTAACCCAACTTAATATGCAGGGAGTAAGCCATCTGAGGGTTGATCTCCCTGGAAATTGTAAACACTGTGGCACCTTTATCATTGCTCAGTTTAATTCACATGTCATTTTTACCACTTGGGTTAATCTGAATTTAATCTTCAGCATGTACCTGTCCTTTCCTGTTCACGCCGATGATTCCAGATGTGGCTTCGTGGGGTGCAGTCACAAAAATGGTCTCTCCGCTGATTCGGTTCATGTAGATGCAGGTGCCCGTCTCCAGGTCATACAGATGAATGTAACCGTATTTAGTGATGAGAAATACAACGTCCTGTTTGGAGCTGATCTGTGTGACAAGAAATATGTTGGTGGTCAGTTCAAATCTGGATCAATTTACATTAGTGTTTGGAATATTTTGTTTGTTTTATTATCTTATGCTTAAAAGGCTCAATTAATTTAATAAAAAAAACACACAGTAAAAATGAAATATTGTGAATTATCAGTACTATTACATTTTTTTATTTGAATATATTTTATAATGTAATTTCTTCCTGATATCAAAGCTGAATACATTATTCCCGTCACATGATCCTTCAGAAATCATTCTAATATGCGGATTTGCTGCTCAAGAAACATTTCTTGTTATCAATGTTAAAAACAGTTGTGCGGCTTAATATAATATTTTTTTCAGGATTCTTTGATGAAAATTAAGTTCAAAAGAGCAGCATTTATTTGAAAAGATCGGACAAACAGTAAAGGAGGGAGGAAGAAACAAAGTAATGTCTCTTTCACTGGATAACAGTCCAAGAAACCCCATACCTGCATGGCAACAGGGAAGTCATTCTGTGCTTCTGGAGGGAAGAACACATCCACAGCTTTCTTGGTGAATGGCTGGTTGCCGGTCGGTGGTGTTCCCACTTCAATAATGTGAAGCTGAACAATTAATGATTTTGTTAATTTCATGTTGTGAAGTAATGCACACAAAATAATGCAAGTATAAGTGACAAATTAATCATCATCAATAATTAGCTCAATAATAAAATAAACAAAAGATAATGTAGTTTAATAATATTATGAACATACCTCTGAAACTAAAACTAGCAAGCAACATGGCCTCTTCCTCAAAAACTGTAGTTAACACCCCAAAAAAAACTTTCCAGACCACTTCCTCTCTTATTTAGACAACCGTGTTTGGAATACTGCTAGTTTACACCTCTTTGCTTAATATAAAATGTTTCTAGTTAATGCAATTAAATGTGACAAAAACCATCTGGAAATGCACCTTTCCTCCTGCTTGACCTCGCACAGCAAAACAGAAGAGTGTGGATTCTTCTGCATTTCCCTCCATTTTGAACTGGCCAAAGGCAGCAGCGTGACCCTCGATAGGCTGAGACACCTTCCTGTCAACGGAGTATAGCTGCATGGCACCAACAACTCGGTTTTGCTGTAACAAGAAACATAATACTTAAGCGATTTGGAAAAACAGCCTTGATTCATTTGACTGAAAGTAAGACAGTTAAAGACATAAGGATATATTATACTACTACAGTTAATTATAAATATATAATTAATAATAAAGGAAATAAGTTATAGAAAACAAATTAAAATAAAGAAACGGTTAATACAAATGTAAAGGAACAGGAAGAAATGAACTAAACAAGATCTCTACTTAAGCACAAGTGTGTCTAGAACAAGAGCAATAGTGTGTACAATTCTAGACCAGAAATCCAGAATGATTATTTAAAATGCTTATGGCACCTGAGCAGAAATGCCAATGAGCAGCAGCCACTTCTGCTTGGCATCGGTGCGGTAGTTGATGATTTGACATCCGGCCAGGCTGGAATGTCTGTCAAACACTTTGACCGGCTGAGAGTCTCCCTCCATGCTCCAATGATAGACTGCATTATCGGTCACCAGGGCAAGACTGTTAAGAGAGATCCACTTCCAGAAAGTCACGTCATCAGTCATTGTGTGGGCTTTCACCTTACTCTTCATCTCGATGTTAAAGATCTGAAGGGTTTTTGGCAGCTGAGAGGAAATAAAGAGTAGAAACCGTTTTAAATTTACACACATAAAACAATTTAATTAGATTACAAAGACATCAGGGTAGAAATATTGTCAGTCATGGCTGGAAGTGCATCAGGCAAGCCCACCTTGACAGCTCATTCAGCAGTTAAGACAAATGAAGCAAAGCAATCAAAAAGCGGTCTAGAGATCATTTGTGCAAGGAACAATTTAGACTACTGAAATCAAACACCGGAGACTGATTTCGTCTCAGCACGAGGCTTAGTGTACACTGTGACTTGCGAATAATGCGTGTTATGGGAAAGGAAATCTTGGCGGCAACTCACCTGAATAACTTCCAACCCAGTATTTATACAAACACTAATCTTTCTGCAGGCTCCAGTTAATCTGAACTTTGAGAATCACTACAATTAAGACAATGTTTGCAGTATAATATAAAGGTTTCTGGTTTGAAAGCTGAACCAGCTTTTGAGGAGGCCATTTGACCAGGATGTGGAGGCTAAAAGTCAAGTTCACTGAAACGTTATAGGTCATTTTCTCCGTGCTGGCATTACTGAAGTCGAGATTAAACGGAAGTAGTGACAGATTGTTTCTTCCGTATTATGATACACATCTGAGAGACACGGATAGGGCAGGGACAGGTTTTACTCGTCGGTTGTTGATCGGATTGTAAGATGTGGTCATTCCACTTAAAAATGGAGGAAGAACTGAATGCCAGCTTGAAAGAACAGGTTTAAGTGGCCTATGATTAGAAAAGTGCTGCATTTGTCAGAGATAAGTATGCAATTTTCACAGAAAGACTGAGTTTGATCAAGGTTACAAAAAAACATAAACATGCATGAATCATTCACACTAAGACCAATAACATGCATTTGGAACATAGATTGGGTACATTTTAATTTCACGCCGAATAAACGCTTTAAATTCTTAGTAGAACTAGTCTGAGATTGCAGGCTGTTGTGAAGCTGATTACTGCAGAGGTCAGAATTTAGTCTATATGCATTATCAGAAGCATTAATGACTATTTTCAATGATTATGAAACCTGACAAAACCACTTTTCAGGCCTGTGTGGATAGATTCCCATACAACCTAACACTCAAATAATATAACAAATGTGGGAGCCAGAGCAGAGCAAAGTAAAAAAAAAAAGGGATAGAAGGGATTTGAATCCACATTCAAAGCTCTCTCAACATAATGAGAGTTAGAATCCTACTTAAATGTATCTACCTTAATATAGAGTGCCAGCCCAACAAAGCTCCAACTTAAGACCTTAATTAACTGGTTCATATCCATTTATATGCAGTGTGAACAAGGGCTAAAAAAGCAGGACTGAGCAAGTCAAGATTACATCATTTTGAAATATTGCTCAGTAAATGTGCGGGTTCATACAGGATATTGTCACAATCAAGCAATCGATTAAAAGCTAATCTAATTTTAAACCGCGACAGTGACCGTTCTGGCACTCCAATACAAGCCATTCGCTGCTCATTTTTCTCTATGGAAAAAGCAAAGCAAACTGGTTTGAGGTTACAAATAAAGTTTGTTCAATCAGAAAATCTGATTTATAATTCATTGCCACCCAGGACACCAGACTAAAAAAAAAAAATCTTTCCAACTTGAGACATATATACAGTCACAAAGAATTGTTTATTATACAGAATCTGTGCCAATACCATGGACCACAACTGTTAGCATCACTTAGACTTTGAGTTTATATTTGCTCCTTCTCAATGCATCCTAAAAATGCTGTCATATGTCCTGCACACATCCAGTCTATTTTTCTTCATTAGTAGCATGTAGTTATATAGGAGGTGTTGAATTTTATTTTTAGCTCCATGCTATTATACTCTTATCATTTAGACAAGTTAAGTAAAAATAAGAATATTCCATATTGCCCATATATTCAGCAATACGCTCCTCTTTATAGTTATCTTATCCAGCCGACTAATGAGCTTATGGACACCGAATGGTTATTCTGAGGTTAACTAATGTTATGTGTCAGTGTTTACATGCTTTACAAGTTTTCTGCAGTTTGAACTGAATAAGCGATTGCATGAGACATTTCAGTAAGTTTTACTGTAGGCTATCTTATAATATACATACAGCACCTTTTGAAGTTTATTTCGTACTACTGCAATAAAGAGAAAGAATGATGGGTTCATGTGCTTCTTGAACTGAGACTGGACAGCAAGTGCGCTACAAATAATATGAAGTTCACGCATTAACAAAACGCGGCATATAGACTAAAGATCTTGATAACAAGAAGCCATATTAGTATCGATTATAAACGAAAATTGTTACGATATTGCTAATGTCCACACAGTTGGAAGCTTTACCTGTTGTAGTTTTTTCAACTTATCCAATATAAAATATACACCGTTTTTCTGCACTTTTACTTCACACATCACCATCATTTTCAATCTCTTTTATGTCGCCACAATTGGAGCTGCTTTTTCAGGTGTGGTCAGCAGTGATGAGGACTGTTTTTCAACTAAAAAGTTGATGTGCATCATCTCAGTTTATGACATTAACAAATAATGAATGCAAAACAATCATGAAAAAAGGCATCACATGCAAGTTTTTAAATCATTTTTGGTTGGAAATTTTGACTCTTCTAGGCACAGTCTGGTGCCCTGCCACCAAATAACACCATTTAACATAACAACTACAATTAATAACAAGCTAAGAATTGGAGAGATTACTATCTATACTAGAGCCTTCTATAAAGCATGACAAATCTTTCAACTCTACACAGGCATTGAGTTTATTGTAAAAGCATATTAATTCCAACATCAACTAAGACACTGACACAGCATTAGTTACAGAGTTGCTATCTAAACACAAGCTGCATAGTGATAAAAAAACCTAATGGACTATGAACTACCACAAGAATCATAAATCTACGAGGATACCTTTACCCGGGTACATTCACACGGACTTGAAATTTATATGGAGATGCTTGATGTTAAGATTACATAGTGAGGATGGGGAAAATGACTCAATATGGTAAGAATTTAAAAATTATAACAATTACAATTAAACAAGAAGAAAAGCAAATGTATGGCCAACAATATTTCAAACCCCAGAAAGAGGGGTTCACATCAACATGATGTGAACATTCAATTATGAATTTTGTGAAAGTTAAATCCTGTTTAGCCAAAGTGGGTTAATTATGTGGTACATTGTTGGCTAAACAATCTTAATCTATGTAAACAATAATAGAGGGATGCCAGGACATGTTTGCTTTACATTGCCTACTTTGCCCTTGATTTGTATGGGGCCTAAGTCCGAACCTTGAGGCACACCTCTCCTATATTTACAACAGCAATACTGATGATTTTTAAACTGTCATTGTTCTCATAACACATTCACTAGAATCAAGATCAGAATTTTTTTTCATGCTCATGTCATCAATTTATAAATAATTATTTGCCAAAATGGCTGGAACAATGTGTAGCCTAAGGTATAATTTATAAAATATTCTGGCTTGAAGTGGAGGCTCTAGAAACACCAACACAAGGTTAAGCAATGAGGCCAAACAACTGTACATAATGTTCATTTTAGAAACAGGATTATAACTTTCACAAATCATTGTACCAAAATGTTAACTCACCGTCTGCATACACATGAGAAAGCAGCAACAAAAAAGGAAACAAAACAAAAAGACAAAGCAATTATGGCTGCATAACAGAAAATACAAAACACATATCATGTTACTGTAAGCTAAGATGTAGCCTAAAATGAGGATAATGCAAAAAAACATATGCTACAGAAATAGGTCTAGTATAATTTAAACTAAAAAGGAACTCTGTGTGATTGAATGAAGTTAAGAAAACACACTTAATTTCTAGTTTAAACGACAATGGATTGGATCAGTTCTATAATTCAGTTCAGCTAAAAATTCAGTATTCATTACAATTAGGTTAATATGAGTATCCCTGGAACTATTAATTTATATAACCTACCTTTAAGTGCGATGACTTTGCTCGCAGGGTTCATGATGGCACTATCTGCAGAGATGGGCCTGCGGATGGGAGTGTTTGGGTCTGCCATGTCGATGATCACCACCTGTGCCTGTTCTCCAACCTTCTCCCGGATACAGATGAACTTATCAGACTCCATTGTTAGGGTGCTGAACCCGATGTTGGATGGGTTGATCCCCAAATTTTGGAGCTAGGAAAAAGAGAAAAGTTTGATTTGCTTTAATTTTAATCAATGTATTATAGACCAATGTCATTTCAATCTTCAAAAATCTTAAATCTAAATCTTAAAACTTCAAAGGGGTAATGCTTCCTAAATGATATCAGGTTTCTCTTTGACGCTGTGAACCTTTCTAAGAATTGATCTTAAGAAAAATCAATGACTATGTGTTCCACACTACAGGTTAAAATGGATCTGAGGCATAATTTACAAGGGATACAACCAGACCAAACAGTAAAAGCAAAGAACTGTTCCAATTTAAACTTGCTTTTGTTATCATAAAGTTTAAGCAGTAGCAGTGTCTGTTACAATAAGATCAGCATTTCAATAACAGTAATTTAAAAAAAAAAAAAAAAAAAGCCACGGAACCAGCAAAACCTCTCTTTCTTGACCGAAGTGAGCCAAGCATGTAACTTTGCTGTCTGAAAAGGCCTTGAAGGAATTTATCTCAGGGACACAAAAAGAACAGATACAAGAAAGACTTCATTTTTAAACAAGACGGTGTACTGAGAACTTTGTTCCAGGATCACAGACAACTAGCAATCATTAATATGTATCTATTTAGATATTTTCAGTCAATACTGATTTAAAAGTCACTGATTTTAAAATACTCTATTGAACTGAACTGTTGAAGAAAAATAGTAAAACCCAATTCTGGACATTCTGGCAGTGATTGTAAGAATGGTAAATGCATGTTGATGTCATGTATTAATGTCTTTTTTAATAACACATGCCTATTTTCCGATGGTTCTCTTTCTTTTTGGCATTTTGACCAGGCTCTTGTCTTCATGACAACAATATCTATACTTCAAAAACGGACACGCCACGCAGCTGAGACGCTTGCGCCATGCATCCAGTGTGTCGCCGGCCTGTGTTTTGTTTTTGCGGAGCTCCCTCTGAGGCTGCGTGAGATGGAGCAGCTTACACTCTGCAGCAGTGGCTTGTTCACACACAGCTTCAGCTAATGGCAGGGCAAAACATGTAGTTTCGGTGTCATGAGAAGTTATATTCATACTGTAAGTGATGTAAGTGAATATGTAAGTCTTTTGCATGTGAAAGTAGAAACATGTTTCAGATGAAACCTCTGGGCTGATTATAACGTGCGCATTAACTTTACTCATGAAATGTGTGTGTAGGTCCAACAATATACTCCATGATGTCATTGCTCGTGGCCACCGGACTCTTAGGCAGTTAGGAGCAGCAGGCAGTGCAATATATGTGCAATCTTTATTTTTGTTATCACTGTGACCATTTGACTTATAGCAGTGTCCAGTGTTTGCTATACATTGAGTTATTTGTGATGGCTCGTCACTATATCAATACTGACCACCACAAATAGATATCGGTCAATTATAGACAAAAATAAAAGCCAGTGGGATGCCATCTCAGCAGCACCACACCAGCTGCCTTAGAAGTCTGAGTCACCAAAGACTCAGTCGGAAATACTGACCCTGAGACTGAGAATAAGATCTGCACTTCCACACAGGAAAACAGTGATTTGCACATTAATAAATGCTGATCTTCATACAGTAAATTAGTTTAATTCCAATTCTATGATTCACACCATATGACTAAGCATCACATGTAGATAAAAATGCAGTGACATCAAATCTGCAAAGAAACTTATATTTGAAAGGGGTTCAGAGAGGAGCAGAGGAGGAGGATTTAGTGTAGGAGACATCTTGACTTCAGGCATTTTCAACTAAACTGACAGCTGCTTCTGTATCGACTCTTTTAATACCAAGTCAGATGGCTAAAAGGGTGAAGTTGTAGCTTTATTTCTGATGAGAGCAGCCAAAACCCAGTCACCAGACAGATCTCAAATACCAGAGGCGGCAGTCAGGTTAGCAACACTGACATATAACCAATCACGATTCCAATGCACAGTCTGCCAGCAACCGCACAATACGAATTACAGAGATCAGAGCTGACAGCTGCAGGGATGAGAAGTCTTGGACTTATATAACAGCACTTACAGCACTAAATAATGCTGGACAGGGGGAGAGTCCACTGTGACATTCAGCAGTCAGTGTTCAGCAGTTAGTTGCCAAGGAGTTCCAAGCTATGCAGCCAAGCCAACTCCACTTTACAAATGTTTTTGCATTGCATTTTGGTCTCAAAGAGCAAAGCTGACTTAAACCTGACTTGATAGTACAAGGAAGAATATAAGAGACAAATTAGTCAGATGCCATTATAATTGTGAAATTGTGAAACTACAAAAACACATCTTCGGAAAACGTTTGGACTACACTTTTGATAGTTTTAGTATTTTTATTTATTTTTTTTGCATTTGACAGCCCATGTTCCCCACACACTTTTATTGTATGGAAGAAAACTGTGTGAAACCACGTCTGAACTTCTGCTTTTGTGTTCTACAGAAGAATGAATTGCATTCAGGTTTGAGATGACGGGAAGGTTAGTAAATTATTACCATTTTTGAAATAGAGGTTGTAGGTTAAATAACAAACATTGCTGACTAATTATTGAGAAGGGTGGCAAGGACTTTTTTTTATTACATTAATTTGCTAATTACTAAACTAAGAGACTACAAATATTAGACAGTGAACACCCAAAGTATTTCAATGCTGGTTAGGTCTTAGCTCTTAGGTCTAATCAAAGACCAGGAAGGAACAGGAAGCAACTTTTCTAGGAAGAACTCAACGGAATCAGCAGCACCTTTCTCAATGGGGAGCGGACGTCGGCACACCCGAAGCCACACCCACATTCCTTTTTTCCTGCTGCACAGAAAGCCACATCATCACTAGCTACTAACAGACAATTGTGAAATAAGAGGAAATTAAAAAAAAAATGAAATTGGGCCAATTCTGAGTTTGTATTCACACAGACAGGATAAATTATTCACAGAAATATAAAATGAGAAATCAGAACACAAATAACAAAATCATAAAAAAAAAAAACATTGTTACTGAGAGAAGAGTAACCTGCTCATACACATTTCTGTGACCTTTATTACTGCATCTCATAGATGACATCACACATGATGACATCACTGCCGAGCAGGCCATTCCGATTGGCTGAAGGGAAACCCTGCCCCTGTTAGCTCTCACAAGGTACAGAGAGACACTGAAACAAGTATAAGGGAAAAAGCTCTCACTGCCGTAGCAGCATCAGCCTTAGGCCAAGCGTGATTCATCCACAGCATGTAACTGCTGCTTGCTTCAGTGTCGTCTCAGACATGCCCAGAAACAAACCCTCTTTCCCAACAGAGAGCCTGTGTGGCTTGAGAAACATCAACTCGAAAAGAGCGGGCCAGTTTCTTCCTGGATTTCTGTGGACATCTCTGGTCTGTGCAAGGAGGATGTGATATCAGTTCATTGTGTGTATAAATATATATAAATTAAAATTAAATGTATGCATTTAGCAGACGCTTTTATCCAAAGCGACTTACATTGCATTAAGGCTAACAATTTTTCCTAACATGTGTTCCCTGGGATATATATGTATGTGTGTGTGTGTGTTCATTGATATTGTATTCTTTGATCTTGTCCAATTCAATGAGTTGTATGATTTTTTTTAATGATATAATTATAACATTTTTGTTTTGTGAAGAAATTCTTACAACCAGACACTGTAGCAAGCAAACAGTAATAATCAAGCAGATCAAGCACTGACAATCTCTCCTCTGTCTGCTGTGTATTTGACTTCCCATTTTAGACTGTTTATTTTACAGTGGTTAGATAAAGATCAGTGCTGTGAACTTCACCAGTGAGTAAGCAAACTACAGGCAACATACAAGAGATGATGGCATAAACAACAGATGAAGAAATGAAAGGCAACCATTAGCTGAACCAGCATTAGCATATTGCTTCACAACACTCACAGTACATGCTACCATTAAACATTAAACATTCCCCCTGCTGGCACTTTCACTGACTATCACCTGCCCAGAAAAGTAACAAGAGCATTGTTAAGATAGTCCATGTGACAGGGTCAGAACGCTCTCGGATTTCATGAAAAATATCTTAATTTGTGTTCCGAAGATGAACAAAGGGTTTTGGGTTATGGGTTTTGAACGACATGAGGGTGAGTAATTAATAGGGATGCATCGATCCCATACTCGGAAAATGCCAGGATCGGAGCCGATACAGACCCTGGCATTTTCTGCGGATCAGGTATCGGACAGACGAGACCGATCCAAATCTGATATTGTGCGCATACTATTCTGTGTTATTGTTGAGCCACACGGAAGGCACAAAAACATTATAAAGCACCAAAACATTTTCAAGAACATATTTCAAGTGTTCTGAAGCTGTTTCATAGTTCAATGTGAGGTACAGATTAATAATGAAGTGATTAAATTCAAGTTGACAAACTCTTCTCTCCACTGCAGCAGTTTGTCATCCTCCATTTAGTATTCAAACAGCGTGTCGCGTTCAGTTACTACAGTCAAAACAATGAGACTCTCTTTAAGAGCGCACAGTAACGGAGGTTTAAAACTGTTCAAAGAAAAGGCAAATTAAACTAACTCACAGATTTAATAGACTACGAATCAAGATCTCTTCCCTTTGTACTAGCGATGTCTGGTTCGTGAATGAATCGTTTGATTTTAGTGAACCAGTTCACCAAATAGGACTGAATTTTTGAACCGGTTCGCGTCTCCAGTAGGGGTGCACGATAAATATCGTCTGATAATTAATGCGCATCTTGTCAGTAAAGCCGGTTCTCTAATCAGCGGTAAACTCCATCAGGTGTGTGATTTCACATAGAACCGCTGTTATACACAGAGATGTTGTGACTGACTAGCTGCACAATTAAATGCTGATAATGAACGTGGATTAGTCAGTTAACAACAGCTCTGTGTAGTAACAGCTGCTCTATGTGAAATCACACACCTGATGGAATTTACCGGTGATTAGAGAACCGGCTTTACTGACGAGATGTGCATTAATTATCGCACAATATTTATCGCGCACCCCTAGTCTCCAGTTAGCATTATACACAATTTATTAACTTTTTTAACATGGCCAACACTCCCTCCGAGTCGAAATAAACCAATATCGCGGAGTAATTCATGTACTCAAACAGTACACTGAGTGAACAGCTTTGAAGAGAGAACTGAAGATGAATACGAGCCGAGCAGCTTTCTATGGCCCCATTTACACTGCATGGTTCAAGTGACCCAAATCTGATTTTTTGCTCTCATGTGGCACAGATCGGATATGACCGGTGTACGTGTAAGCAGGAAAAAACCGCATGGATTCCGATGTTCTCAGATCCTATTCAGGCCTCATTCATATGTGGTAATAAATCGGATATGAATCGGATACGTGCATTGGCGTGTGCCATGTAAACAGACAAATCGGATATTCCCCAGTAAATGCGAGCCGTACGTCATTAAAAAAGTGACGTCAACTCAGGTGGACACCGCCAACTGAGATCACATGACTTATTATAGGCGTGATGGAGGACGAAGAATACACACAGTGGAGCAATGCCGAGGTTTCATGTCTTTTCAGTCTTTGGGGCGAAGAGATGAGGCAAAAATGCATTATTGCAATGTCATTTTTCCCAATATCGTGCAGCCCTACTGTATAATTTTATTTACATCTGCATCCATTGTATTTTGTGCTGTTTTACTTCTTTTTCCGGGTCAGAACGTCTACGTTTGGTAGTTTCAGCAGTGTATAGTGTAAATGCAAAAATCGGATACAGGACACTTTTAAAAGATGATGTAAGCAGGTCGTCAAAAAAAAATCGGATATAGTCAGAAAATCGGATTTGGCATCAAGACCTGCAGTGTAAATGCAGCCAAAAAATGTGCATAAGCGCTCTGTTTCGCTCTATATTGGCGCTTTCAGTATTATAATATTTTCTGCTAAATCAAAGATTTATTATTAATAGTCTTTCTTTTTCTGTCCTATCTATGATATGTTGCTGCCTTTATTACTGTGCTATAGATTTAAAAGAAACGTCTTTTAGATTTCTATATAAATATATGTACTTGTTTTTTCATGAAAGTATTTTACAACAATACAAAGAGCAATGTGTTACATTTAGACTTATTAACTTTTATTTGTAAATAAAATATTTCAATAGATGATAAAATTATAGTGCTCCTGTGATTTTTCTAGAATCTACAGTATCCTTTGCTGCTTAATTATCTACCAATCTAGTTTATAATAATATTTTTGTAATCGTTTATGATAACATATTTTTTTCATTTGTTATTTTTCATACAAATTAAGTTTTCTATATGTAGTAGATTGTGATTAACTCAAAAGAATGATGATCAGGTCAACACAGAAGTATAGAAATTCTACATTGAATAAAAAAAACTGATCGTATCGGCACATTCTCAGAATTTTCGGTATCGGATCGGATCTGAAAAATGGTATCGTGGCACCCCTAGTAATTGATGACAGAATTTTCATTTTTTAGTTAACTATTCCTATTTTAACAATATAACTATTTTAACCCAGTTAAAACTCGAGCGGTTGTTCTGTTATGCTGACCTACACTACTTTTGAAGTGTTCATGCATTTAGCACATTTCTATGGCTGAGCTTTGCTTCCACAAATCTGGGCGAGTGAGAGAAACGTTTAATACTTGAAGTGTCAAGTGCCTCTCTGGGTCTGTGAAGATAAATTCAGCACATCGTTTAAATTCATGACTTTTTAAAGCTGTCAGCACATTCTTCTCTCCAACCACCCATGCCCATTTAACCCTCTTCCTTCTCCGTCCAGGGAAAAATGGCATCTTGCTCAGCATAAAACCCTGATAGCAGGAGGCTTCGGGGAAGGATATACAATTTGCTGAGGCTTGCACTGCAATGTCACCATCCTCCATAACAGGAAGTCAGGACCCATTGTGCAGAAAGCTAAATAAACATATTAAAAACTCTGACCATATGACCATAGGTGACAAGTGACCAGCCTAGCAGGTTCAGCACGGACAGCAGAGCAGGAAAGGGAAAAAGAAAAAAGGAACAAGCACAAAATGCTCTCTGCAATGAAATCCAAGTTCATTCAGCACTGAGAAGCTCAAAATGTATAATGGATCTCCATCCACACGAGATAGTCATGTGTGATCAGCAGGGTAGAGTTCAAAGATCAAATGCATTCATAGGGCCTCAAGGTAACGTATTAAACAGCATGACATAAAACAAACGAAACCCATCTGCAGATCATCTGACTTGATCTGTATCAAGCTTATGTTACTTTTAAAACCAGAGTAATTTACTTAAGTTATCTGCAATGAAATCAATGCACTACAGGTTTTCAGAAACAACTAACTTGCTCCGCTAAATAATATACATAACTAACATGCAGCCAGCATCCAATGCAAAACATAATACAGGCCTGCTGTCTTTGTATACTCAAATCATCTTGTAAATTATAATACAGTAAACCTAAATGATGTACATGGAAACAAGAGTCACTTATGGTGGTTATAGACAGCAGTTTTATAAATGTACCTTTCATTATTCTATCCATTTTGCCTTAAAGGTTTCAGAACCAAAATAAAGCAGCACTACAATGTGAATCAGACATCATGAGCAAGTTTTGTCTTAATAATACGGTCTTCCACGTGCCATTTACAGCATTATGCCACTGATTCCTATTGTACCCTGACCATAACCTGGCACTTCACTGGAAAAGTGCTGTGCTACATTTGCATTTCATTAATTTAAAATACCACCAGAGGGCTTCAGGCTCTTTTTGGTCCATGCTCTTTTTGGTTTATGCTCTTTACTTTTGCACTACTCTAGGATCAGTATCCCAAAATCTAACAAACTTTGACAGGATATACAAGTAAATATGGCATGCCTGACCTAAAAAATAATACGGTAACCCTTAACATTCAGTACAAAAAGACATAACAGACAGTCTGCAGACTCTCTCAATCTATAAAACTCTAATCTAATTTGCAATGTTATTTCAGTATTATTCATAGACTACTGTAGTTTATTTACATTTAAAATTAGCTTTTCCATTTAAATTTTTAAATTTTAGCAATTGTTTAACATTTTTGTCATGTGCTGTTTTAAATATTTATATTTAGCTTCAATTTATTTTATTTCAGTTGTAGATTAAGTCATTTTAGTTCTTAGGCAGCACTTCTACTTTTCATTTTAAGATATTAAGATTTAGGGCTTTATTTTTTTCCATTTTATTTTATTTCAGCTTTATATCAATCAACAGAAACTATTTTAATAGTGTTAGTTTTATGTAACAATAACAAAACTGATTGGCTTACTAAATGTAACTTGCAAGAAAATTTGCAATCAGTCAGCCTAAACAAATTCCTGTTTGATATCAGTTTGATACTACAATTATATTGAAATAAAGAATGAATAAAATAGCTAAGTTTGCAACAATACTGACATCCTCTTGTGTTTAAATGGATGTTTTTAGTCCACAATAAGCTGTGATGTGGACAAGGTGTCACTTTACAGGCCTGGCACTGGGCAAATATGATGTTTAACAACAGATAACTGATTCAGCACTACCTATATTTGCCATAATATGAACCGTTTCAAGGACAATACAACAATACAAGCAACAATACACTAAAAAAAAACTCAAAACGTCCATGATTATTTTCAAGACAAGATGCATTAAATGGTGACCAAAATGAGTTACACCAAGTCCTAAAAGCCTTTAAGCTAACTGAGAGCCTCAAACTAAAATAGAGAAGAAAGTGAAAGCAATGAGTTCAGTGCAAATAAAAAAATTGCAGAGGCATCATGGGATCATACATGCGTCTATAGGTGGGGCGATTTTACACCTGCTACCTGAAGCAGGTAATCTCGACACCTCAATCACAAATCTGTTTTATTATAATAGCATCGAGAATAGGGAATAAAACCAAACTGAATCCCTTCTGTTATTTATAGTGATTAAATTAAAGAAATAAAGACTATTTATTCAAAATTTTCCTCTGATATTTCTAATACAAAGACACAACCTGAGGCAAAGACAGCTGACTAGTGTTGATAAGCTCTGTGACTACAAATCTCAATATTCTCGAAACAATCAGTTAAATTTTTCAGCCATCAATCTTTTTCAAGTTAACGTTACATTATAATTTCAATACACTGCCTTTAAATCCGTGTAACTTGACCAAACCCTCTAAATGTTTGAACAATTATGCTTTAAAATGCTGCCTGGGGAGTCAGCTCGCTTAGTTTTATTTGTGACACAACCAGAATCTCTATTATTCAGCTGGTTAACACCGACAGTAGCTAAGCTAACTCCCCTGCTACTACTACTAGTGCTGCTGATGGGGGTCATATACACCGGGGAAGGGGTACTACAACTGCTTTTTTGAAAACACACTATAAACTCATCAAAAAATAAAGGAGACACTCATTTGAAGATGTTTTAAAGCGCTTACCTGCAGGTGCTCCTGGAATCTGATGGGCAGGATTTGAGCCATGACGACGGTGGTTCCTCTTCGCTTTGCTCTCTAAATCCTGCTATTATTTCTGCCCAACCTAAACTACTCCAGAGCCGGGAATGAATGGAGGTGGTCTTGTGTTTTTCTGGGGGGAGGGGGGCAGATGAACCGGGAATGTTAGCTTACTCTAGCCGCCCGCTGAATGTAAATGAGGCGCTTCAACTCCAGAATGTCAACCGCCGCTGCGAGGAACTCTAGAAAGCTACAATGGCGGCGGAACCAGTCCGGTGGAGAAATGCACCGGAAAGAGACGTACACATCATTGGAGGCGGAGGGATACGGGTACTGTGTGGAAGAGGGATTTTAGTTCGTTTGACAACAAACTTTCACTAGCTAGATGCAACATGGCTATAAATATATTGCAAATGTGTTATAAGTATATTTGAATATGGGAGAAAATAACAACATCAGCTTGAGCGTAAAGGCTGAGGGTACTAGTTCTTTGCGAATCGCCCTTTGCTTTTTGCCACATCATTCGTCCTCGTGAATTGACGTCAGTTCCGACCTTATTTCATGTTTCATTTGTAACGTATATTGTAGACAGGGGCATTTCTACTCCGTCGGTATTGGAGAACTGTACTTTGAGTTTTGTCGGTGTAACGTTGTTATTGGTAATGTTTTGATTGTCTGTTGATAGGAAAATGCAGCACTGAGTCGTTTGCAAGCGGCAAATGCTGGTGTTGAGCTTAATAAAGATATTCTTCGTGGTTAGCAAACGATAGGATACATGTGCATGTTTGGTTTCAGTTGATTAAAAATAAATCGCTATTGTTATTTGTGTTCAGTAAGCTCTCCGAATGATTCAATGGCTGAGAGCTGTTAAGACTCGTTTGAACTGATTCGCGATCTATTTCTGACTCGTTTGACCCATAGACATGTCTATGGTTTGACCAGTTTATAGAAAAGAGCCGATTCAAACGAATGATGCCCAAATCGGTTAGCACTACTTTGAGAAAATAATGCTGGAGCGTGTCGGGTCTGTTTTATTTACTTTCCTATCAAGACTTTATTTAATATTTGTAATATGTGCATCTGTTTTTGCAACTGTAATTATGTAAAAAGCATGCTGTCTATTTAATACCTCAGTTGAATAAATGAATTGGTGTGTATAATGTATATAAAATTCCATTAAATAGCAACACATGATCACCCATAATTGTCCTTAATCTACCATGAATTTGCAGATTTTTATTTGAATGCAACTGTAATCATCTTAACCCTTTAACTGCCCCACCAAGAAAAAAGCATTTTTTGTTTTCATTTCTTATCTCCTTATGTCATTAGTTACCACACTCAATGTATTTTTTTTCCAACACGTCCCATAATTTTTAAAACATTAGCTTAGCTTTTCTACGTTTACCATAAAGTGACAAATCAACCATTTGGTTGAGCACGTTTTTGAAAAATTATTGAAAACATACTAAAGTTTTTTCATGGCACCAAGTAAAATAATTTTGTAAAGTTAGGGCTCTTACAGTGTAAGAAAAAAATATGCTTACCTTGCAAAATTTCACCAAAAACAGTTTACATGGCAGGAGTGATTTCTTTCTCTCTGACATCCATCAAAGAAGAAGTGTTGTGACAAATGCTGTTGATTTTTTTTGGCTTAACATACCTCTACCAGATGGTAGAGATGGCTCAATCAGCTTGAATTAAGTTAGGTACTCCTCTCAATAATATATAGTGACTCAAAATGTGCTCAACCATTTGGTCGAGCGTTAGTTAAAGGGTTAAGCACTAATAGTTCATCTTGAGTAATTCCAGAAAGTGGGTTAGTGCATTAAAATAACACATCTTAATGTGAAATTAAGGAGTATTGTGCTATATGAAATATTATCGTAATTAAACACAAATACTGATGACCAGTTCAGGAACAGCAACCTGTTTTCCCAAGCACGTGGTGCATACAAGATGCACACTATAGTTATGTCTAACAGACAAGGGGTGTGGAAAAAAAGCAAAATGAATTTGCTAGGCAATTCCTTTCGAGTCTGTAATGGTGGGGTTTATAGCATGAATTGTAGCCATTTCCTCTAAAACTTGGTCAGAGTTTGTGAACAGTTTGCTCTGCTCAGAGGAAGGTGTGGCATGCATAGTGAACTTGTTGAACTGACTCTAAAATAATCATCTGTATTACTTCTGTGTTCATGCAAAACTTCCATAGACCACAAAATAACTGCTTCTGAATGAGCTAAATAAAACTACTATAAAGAGAGTACTGCTGCTCTATACTATTTAAAACAAGTATAAGTATTGTTGGCTGCGCTCTAATTTAAAGTGCGCAAGTTATGATTGGAATAGTGTTGTTCTGCCACCTAGTGTCTTTCTTAAAAAAAAAAAAAAAAAAAACACAAACATAAGTTACTCAAATAATCAAAATTTACATTCTTGTAAATGTTTTTTAATGTTATCCATAATTTAAGTGGTCTACGCAATACATAAATACTTTACTGTGAATAAATAAAACATTTGGTCACTGAAACTATGACAAAAACCATGTAAAAGTGTTATCAAATGATTCCATATAACATAAATACAGTACATTTCCATTACCATAATTTAAATACTTGAAATATTACTAATCCAATATGTACGAAGTTTACCTTATACACGTTCTATTACAAATACTCTAAAGTGCAAACGGTTACGGTTATCATTCTTTAAAAAAATTGACCAGTCACAAATGCAAAAAACAGTGACAGCAGAACTACAAAAATACATCTTTAAAAAATTTGGTCAGTCATCTTAGTGGTAACTTCAAAAAAACACTTTCCAATGGAACACCCCTCTCACTGACACCAATGAACTTTCATGCTGTAGTAAACAGTGGGCTACTGAAAGCTGATGTGCTAGGTTTGAAGTTGCTGCCCCAGTAGCCGTGCTTGCTACGGTTTACCCCTGCTGGACCCAGCTGTGCGGTTTAAAGGAATCGGAATGGGATCTGCAAGGGGGAACGGATTATGCTAGTGTAGGACCCGCTGAGGGGTAATTTATGACCCTTTCCCTGGGCCAAACTTCTTCCTTGGTACAGGATGCCATACTGGGGCACTGGTATATACAAGCTGTATTAATCAAGAAGAGGACAGCAGTATAGTAAAAATAGTTCGAAACAATGGTCCGACATACATGTCATGCATATTATCTTACTAATACAAGTAAAACTTTGCTAAAACTATCATTTAAAAATTAATCTACAATTCATTCATATAGCTCCATTTTAATGAACTACACTCAAAACAATACTGTAAATCAGTCCTGCTGCTTTTTTTTGCCTTCTTTTCTATTCACCAGTGCTGCTGTTATAGGATTGGACAGATAGTGAAACTAAAGTACTTCTACTAATCGAGGTGCATGAAAGAAGTGCAGCGTTTAAAGGTAATTTCTGGTGACTGACATCAGAGAGTGTGAATGAGTCTGGGTATTGAGTTATGACTGTATCTTACTGGAAAAAGAAGGAACGTTGTTGCTTTTATGAACAGGAGTGTCTCTATACATATACTGTCATGCCAGTAATTTAATGTTAATTCCAAGAATTAATGTGTGAAAGGGACCATTCATTTTATATTTCTAACAACATAAAAAAAAATAAAGGCAAGATTTTTCAGTTAAACTTCTTTTCAAATCTTAACTTTAAAGGCATCTAATAAGAACATTTCTGAATAAAACTGTTGCCCAGTAACATTTAAATTAAAGTCTTTATAAATATTGTTAATATTGGTGTTTTAGTCAGCATACCTAATATCATTCAAAGTATGAATTGAAGATTTATTTTAGAGAAATAAAAAATTTTAATCAGCAGGATCATTAAATTGTTTAAAAGATTCCCTTAAAGATATTTATAACACTACTAAAGATTTATATTTCAAATTAATGCTGCTCTTTTGAACTATTTAAAATCCTGAAAACAACAGCAGCATTAATATTAAGCATATTTAAATATTGAATAAAATATTTTCAACTGGGATAAAAAATTGTGGAGTACCAAATCAGCATATGGGAATGATTTTT